>NC_089782.1:41968821-42116321 GCF_040412425.1 Macrobrachium rosenbergii | reverse complement strand
GATTTACGCTCAAGTTCTATACTGCGCGTTTAGTTTCCCTGTAAACGAATTAGTCCACTGTTGCTTCTCAGGTGGAAATTGGACTGAAAACCCTCTTTCTGAACGCGACTTTCGAAAATGAAAACCAAATCCGTAACAACGAGCTCGGGGCTCGTTTAAAGTCCTCGCTTTTCGAAGACAAAGGAGCGTCAGAGGAAAAACAAATGATGCGTCCTTTCTGTCTGCTGGGAATAGTAACCATAGACTACCCAGGCCGGCCTTGGGGCGGAGCGTGAATCAGACACGTTTTGCGTTGGAGAGAAGTGCTTCTGTCCGTACTCTGATGTATTTTTATTGTTAGCTTACTACCGGGTGCCCTATAGAACAAAGCTACCTAAGAGGTAATTAGATGGCTGGCGAAAATTAATTTTAGTCTGATAAGGGGGAGAGAGAGAGAGAGAGAGAGAGAGAGAGAGAGAGAGAGAGAGAGAGAGAGAGAGAAGAGGAGAGAAGGAGGAGGAGATGAAGTAGAAGAGAGAGAAGAAAGAGAAGAAGGAGAAGAAGAAGGGAGAGAGAGAGAGAAAAAGTTAAGTATAGCTTAGTTTTACCAGACCACTGAGCTGATTAACAGCTCTCCTAAGGCTGGTCCGAAGGATTAGACTTATTTTACTTGGCTAAGAACCAACTGGTTACTTAGCAACGGGACCTACAGCTTATTGTGGAATCCGAACCACATTATAGCGAGAAATGAATTTCTATCACCAGAAATAAATTCCTCTAACTCATCAGCCGGCCGGGGAATTGAACTCCGGCCCATCGAGTGACAGTCCGCAGCTCTACCGACTCACCCAACAAAGAGCTGAGAGAGAGAGAGAGAGAGAAAGAGAGAGAGAGAGAGAGAGAGAGAGAGAGAAGAGGAGGAGGAGGAGGAGGAGGAGGGAGAAGAAGAAGAAGAAGAAGAAGATGAGGTAGAAGAAGAAGAAGAAGAAGAAGAAGAAGAAGAAGAAGAAGAAGAAGAAGAGAGAGAGAGAGAGAGAGAGAGAGAGAGAGAGAGAGAGAGAGAGAGAGAGAGAGAAAACACATTTATCATGTTGATGACCAACGTCACAGTCAAGCCATTATTACAATATAAACCAACTGGATGCACCCCTTTTAGGACCGTTTATATCGAATGCGTCTTAATTTATGACCTTTCTATATTCAGTGTCAGCTCAAAGGGGTTCCAGGTCAGGTCTGATAACCCTGGGGTGAGAAGGGGTTGGGAACCTCTAACCCCGGACTAACTATAATATACCGTTGGGAACTTTACCTTGAAACGATTAATTATTTATTATTAGGAAAGTCGTGTATTTTTCTGCTCTCTGTTCGAGCATGAATGTCAGTGTAGACTTTCTTATGAGCAGTTATGATTAATCTTCTTCTCTCCATTTTTATGTAAAGCTTTGCAGAATGTATTTTCAAAGTAGAATCTTCGAGAAATTCTGCAATCGAATGAAAAAGTAAGCAAAATTCGAATAAATATATAAAAGCTGTACGATAGATAGACAGAATATAGAATTTAGGCTAAATTGCGGTAAAAAGGACTGAAAGGTGTAACAGGAGGAAAACCTCGCAGTTTCACTATGAATCAAATGTTAGGAGAGGGTGGAAAGTAAGATGGAAGAAACAGAATACGAACGGAGGTACAGTAAAAGGAATGAAAGGAGTTGCAGCTAGGGGACGAAGGGACGCTGCAAAGAACCTTAAGTAATGCCTACAGTGCACCGCATGAGGTGCACTGACGGCACTAGCCCCCTACTGAGTATAAAAGCTGTAAAATGAATCTGTACGTGCCAATCCGCAAATCAGAATTATAAGCGTTACTGATAAAATGCGATTTCACTGAGATTATTTGATAGCTACGAAAAATCTTTTCGATCCCAATTTAAAACTGTAACTAAAAATTCATTTTTAAACGAACTATACTATTGTACAATGAAGCCATATGTACCAGATACTATACTAAAAGTTGATAAATCACAATCCGAAATTCAAACTAATAAACGACATTTATACACATACTGAACTATACCAGTAATCAGAAGTATGTATGCTACAAGCAGGGAGTAGATGTTGCATTATTACACATTAATAGCCAAATGGCCTCTTAACTTCTCGACTCCCTCACACTTTAGACAACGCTTATCAATAAAAAGCTCGAATCCACATAAAAATGCTCTTAACCTCCGTTGTTTGACTGGAGCCCACGCGAGGCAAAACGAGTAAGACTACCTCTAACTCCATCATTCAGCAATCAACGTATACATATGCAATCACCCCTTTCTAGGGGAACTGATGTTGTAATGTATATATAAATATATAAATATAAATATATATATATATATATATATATATATATATATATATATATATATATATATATATATATATTATATATATATATATATATATATTATATATATTATATATATTATATATATTATATATATTATATATAATATATACTGCTATATATATATATATATATTAATATATCTATCTATCTATCTATATATATATATATATATTAATATTATATTATTAATATATATATATATATATATATATATATATATATAAATGTATATAAATATATAATATATATATATAATTTATATAGAAATATAAATACTATATACAAATATATATATATATATATATTATATAAATATATATTCTATATATATCATATATATATATACATATATATATATATAATATATATATATATATATATATATATATATATATATATATATATATATATATATATATATATATATGGCCACAATCTAAGTTCCATTTTCGGGATAAGTAAAACCCTCTCTCTCTCTCTCTCCCTCTCTGATTCCATACCTTTTAAGTCACCCACCCACGGCGTCTCACCTCTTGAATAGACAGATCCAAAATATATATGAGGTCTACCCACGACCTCCTGACGAAAGCTGATATTGGTTGGCGAGTGACGTCACCCGGCGTGTCCTTTGCGCTAACGGCTGGGGGATGGCTGTTGTTGTTCTGTTAATCAGACGCGGTCTGTATACTCGAATGTCGCTCGCGCTTATATTTATTTGCTTGACCCCTTTACTGGCAGGCGTTTATTTTCGTGTTCTTGGTTTACTGATGTGGTATTAATCCCTCTATTTATTTCTATGCTATATTACTCGTATCTATTTGTGTTATTCATTTTATCTATTTTTATTATTTATTTGCTTGACCCCTTTGCTCACTTGCATTTATTTTCGTGTCCTTGGTTTACTGATGGCAATATTCCCTCTATTTATTTCTACGCTATATTACTCGTATCTATTTGTATTATTTATTTTCGTGTTCTTGGTTTACTGATGGCATTAATGTCTATATTTGTTTATATGCTGAATTATTCGTGTCTATTTGTATTTTCGTATTTTCGGTTTCTTTATATCGTTCATGATTACATCTCATTTCTGGTCATTACTTTCGCATTCTCAGTTTACACTGTTTACGAATTATTTCGATTCTGTCGACTTACTCATGATTACTTGTTGTTTTCATGAGTAATTTTTTTTTTTAGTTCTCTTCTATTTCCTGTTTTGTCTTTTCCTACGGGACAACTCTATATCATTCATTTTCTTGCTTTTTTTTTCATCTTTATGTGCTTGCCAATTCCGGGGTGAAGGGTGTTTTAAAAAATTTCTGCACAAGACAATGAACTACTTTCATTTCTCAGTTGGTTTCCTAGGATGTGCTTCCTTTTTTTGCTATCTCTCTCTCTCTCTCTCTCTCTCTCTCTCTCTCTCTCTCTCTCTCTCTATATATATATATATATATATATATATATATATATATATATATATATATATATATATATATATATATATATATATATATATATATATATATATATATATATATATATTCAAAATATTTTTCAAGACACTGTCCAGGCTCTCTTTCGTTTCCTGTGAAAGATTATGTAAGGCGCCTCCACTGACCTTGAATGTCAATGGCTTTTGTCACCAGTAATTTTTAAAATCATGCGACGCCCAGCGATTAAGAATAAAAACGTTGCCAGGACTGGCAACATTCCTCCGGAGTCTAGTACCAGAGGCAGTGGGTTACAAAGAGACCCAAAACAATCAATGGGATGGAATGGAATATAGATTTTAGGCCAAAGGCCAAGCACTGGGACCTATGGGGTCATTCAGCGCTGGAAAGGAAATTGAGAGTAGGTAGGTCTGAAATGTATAACAGGAGGAAAACCTCGCAGTTGCACTATGAAATAATTGTTAGGAGATGGAAGAAAGATAATATGAATGGAGGTACAGTAAAAGGAATGAAAGGGGTTGCAGCTAGGGGCCGAAGGAACGCCACAAAGAACCTTTCTTAATGCCTACAGTGCACCTCGCGAGGCGCACTCACGGCACTACCCCTCTACGGGGGCAAAACAATCAACAACAAGAATGCTTAACATGATTCTGGCAGGTCACAACGCTGTTGTGTTATTCTACTGCCAATGTGTTTACAAACACGATCATTAGTGTTATTGTTAATATAATGTTTTCCTGACAACAATGCAAAGAAAAAAAAAAAGGATTTCCTGACTTCATGACATCGTTATCCGTTATTATTGACAATTACGACGCATGAATTGAAAATTGGATTATTTTGTTTTATTCAATTATTACAAATGCTATTATTTTTTTTTTTTTTTTTGCGCAGGCGTTATTGGGATGGTATTCAAATACAGGCGGCAGTGATATTTCGCAAATAAAAGGTACAGTGATGAAATTAATAAGGTGTTCAAATAATTTCGTGAGTAATGCCTTTCAAAGCTGCACTTCGCTGCGATATTTCCGTTTGCTTTCTAAATGCCCGACAGGACTATATGCAATGTTTTTGTTGGGTTTCGTAAATACTCGACAGCATTACATACGGAATTTATGTCTGTTTTGGTAAATGCTAGACAGCATTATCTGAAACATTTTTGTTTATTACTGTAAATGCCCGACAGCAATATATAAAAGATTTTTGTTTGTTTTTGTAAATGCTAGGCAGCATTATATGCATTATTTCTCTGTTTTTGTAAATGCTGAACAGCTTCATATCCACCATCTTTGGCTATTTCTTTAATTCCCCGACAACATTACAAACAAATTTTTTTTGTTTTTGTTTTTGTAAATACTGAACATCGTAACATACATTTTTGTAAATTACAGATATCATATACACTCAGACATCATATATATATATATATATATATATATATATATATATATATATATATATATATATATATATATATATATATATATATATATATGTGTGTACATATATACATTCATTGATATACCGAGACGGGCATTGCCAAAAATATATATATATGTGTATTACGGACTAGGTATACGTCTTAAAAAAATACAGTTTAAATTATTCTAGAAAGAGGAAGACGGAGAATTCCGGATTCTGTCTGCCATAAAATAATCTAATAATAATAATAATAATAATAATAATAATAATAATAATAATAATAAAATGTGTAATTCAAAACTTCTTTCAGTTTTCTTCTGAAGATGGAAAAAGCCACAAGATTCTGAGTATAAAAATACAGTTTAAATTATTCTAGAAATGACAGAACTAACGGAGAATTCCGGATTCTGGTTCAAGGCCCAGCAGTATAATACCATAACTACCTAATAATAATAATAATAATAATAATAAAAATAAAATAATAATAATAATAATAATACACAAGAATCCAATAATAATAATAATAATAATAATAAGAGGAAAGAAGGAGAATAAACACTGCATATGGCAACAATTCTATTTCTTATGATAATATTCCTACTTCTATTAGAAGGCGATGAAATTAAATTAATATCTTTATTAAAAGCACAATGAAGGTCACGTGTCGTGAAAAGGAACTTCACATAAATTTTGAAGGTCACTAAATATGTCACTTTCACTTCATAGGTTTTTGGGTTCCAAGTCTCGTGAAAATTCAATCAAGTACATTTTCAGGACACGATTGGTCGATTTAACTGACAAAAGTTTCCAAGCTCCCAATTTGTTACAATGAAAAGATATAAATTTTTGGGATGAGCAATCAAATCAGAGAAGAAAATTAACCATTACGGTAGAAGAAACAATCTTTTAATACTGACATTTCAGAAAAATATAAAGCAACAGTAGAAAGTAAGATCGTATAATCAAGGCCACCGAAAATAGATCTATCTTTCGGTGGTCTCGGTATAATGCTGCATGAGCCGCGGCCCATGAAACTTTAACCACGTTCCGGTGGTGGCCTGGCCTATATCGTTGCCAGATGCACGATTATGGCTAAATTTAACCTTAAATGAAATAAAAACTACTGAGGCTAGAGGGCTGCAATTTGATATGTTTTGGGGAGAGTGGGTGGTCGACATACCAATTTGCAGCCCTCTAGCCTCAGTAGTTTTTAAGATTTGAGGGCGGACAGAAAAAGTGCCGACAGAAAAAAATGCGGACGGACAGACAAAGCCGGCAAAATAGTTTTCTTTTCAGAAAACTAAAATTATGATGAAGCTCTGTGCCCGGATTCCGGGTACGTAGTGCATACCCGGTTATAAGTTTATAGTGCCTATGTTACATTCCTGATGCCAAGAATGTGGAATACAAGATATAGGGCGGCTGTGTAACAACTGCGCTGTATTTCTGGATTCTAGCTATGCACAGCAGAGCCAGCTGTTGGCTAAATGCTCAGATTTCGAGTGCCTTGCTACCTTTGCTAGATTCTTGGACAAGAAGGCCACAGCTAGCCACAGAGTAGACACCCGGATCCAAAACAAAGCTACTCTAGCTGCCCCCGTGACTGGAAAACGTCGTCTGCTATTCAGCTTGCTTGGTAACCACGTAAGCTCTATTTTGCTCTCTCTGATAAACTGAAATGGCCTCCCTCATTATATGGAATTTTTTACAAAAAAGGCATCATGTTGAATTTGTCTGGAACCTGTTTCTTGTGGCTACTAACATCAATTTTCTTTGGGGGGAACTTTCTTCATGAAAATGCTTTTCAAATGAGGGCAATATTAGAATGAGGTTTTTTTTTTTTTTTTTGTCCTGTTGATTATCTGAAGACAGAACACAAGACACAAAACAAAGCCGAGTAAAGGAGCAGTTTTTTGTGGGTCAAAGAAAATAGTTTCATTACATTAATGAGTGGTGTACAGTAGTCTACAAATATCAATTCAAAAACGCATTCACGTAATTGTAAACGTGATATTTATACGGAACAGCACATTGACAAAGGATTACTTTAACTCGAGAGGTATGTTTCAAAACCGGGAACGCAGCTCGAGAGCTAGAGATCGAGAAGTCTCAGAAAGTAACGGAGGCTACATACATCCCACAAACCTAGCCGTCAAGGTAGATTCATAAAATCTAGGTATAAACTAATAATAATAATAATAATAATAATAATAATAATAATAATAATAATAATAATAATAATAATAACTACAACTCATCACATTGTAATGAACTGTCAAATGATAATGAACAACACTACGTCCCAACAACCTGCAAAAATTAATTTGTAAATTTATATGTGCATATATACAGTATATATGTTAGTGTAATTTGTAACTGACGACTGAATACAATAATATATTTCAGCTATCAAGAAGGTCCCAGGTAACACATAAGATGCTCCGAGTTAGGTACGCTGTATAGTAAATTAATTATTTAGTAAGAGTACATCTTGGAATGCATCTTAGCAGGATGTTTAAACCCTCTCGAGAGCTGAAATTTATTCTCTCACTTATAATTTCCAGTTCCATGAGCATTCACACATATCACGTAAAATTCAGAACGTCACATGTTTATATAGATATGCAAATACACACCATATATATATAGATCGATCGATCATCTATCTATCTATGTTTGTGTATATGTATATATATATATATATATATATATATATATATATATATATATATATATATATATATATATATATAATATATATATATATAGAATATATATATATATATTATAATATATATAAAACAAAGTCTATCATACTCTGAGAAACATGACTTATTGGATGACGTGCGCAAGAATACCACATGACCAGTCGTTAGGTATAAGAAGAAGACGCCAAATGACGTCACCAGACCTCGGACGGAGGTTGCGTGGGTAGACCCTGAATGATTTAGTCCTTGTTCGGTAATACCTAAACTTCCACTGAATCATTTCTACGTTTCCAGTGACGAAAGTAGGTCCCTGGGGAGACCTCATTTTAACGGAAATTCGATGCATCGGGTGGGCGACGTCTTAAGCAAAGGTCTTTACGTAACCTAGGGGCCGGGAAAAGGGAATCAATTTAATATTGTAGAATCCTCATATGAATGGAATTTGGTACGTCGGTGAGTGCTATTTCACAGAAGCGAATACGGAGAAGGGAACCAAAGTCCTGGCGCAAAGGGAACGGAAAATGAATGGGAAAGAGGAAAGAAGTAACAGAAAAGGGACGGTGGGGGTTTGGGGGGGGGACACAAAAGGCGATAAAGACACGTCACAATAATAAAAGTGTTCCACAATCACTATGATAAAAAAAATATGAATGCTGTTTTTATTTAGATTTCAAAAGTTCAGTGGGTCGTTTTCATTATATTCTTCCTGCCTTTGGGCGTAATCGTCTTATCAGTTTGTTATTATTATTCAAAATGTACAAATATTCATACGGAAATGCTAAAAGCCTATCAACTTGGAAAGCAAACTTGACCATGACAGAAGACCTATACGTGAAAACTACTCATAGAGGAGAAAATCATGGATAAAATAAGATTAACAAACAAGGTAAACGTGTACGATTGTCCACTAAATAAACAAGTCATGGAGGAGAGAATCATGGAAAAATTAAGTAAATCAACAAACAAGTGAATTTATACAATTATCCACTAAACAAATCATAGAGGAGAGAATCATGGATAAATTAAGTAAATCAACAAACAAGTGAATGTGTACAATTATCCACTAAACAAATCATAGAGGAGAGAATCATGGATAAATTAAGTATATCAACAAACAAGTGAATGTGTACAATTATCCACTAAACAAATCATAGAGGAGGGAATCATGGAAAAATTAAATAAATCAACAAACAAGTGAATTTATACAATTATCCACTAAACAAATCATAGAGAGAATCATGGATAAATTAAGTAAATCAACAAACAAGTGAATGTGTACAATTATCCACTAAACAAATCATAGAGAGAGAATCATGGATAAATTAAGTAAATCAACAAACAAGTGAATGTGTACAATTATCCACTAAACAAATCATAGAGGAGAGAATCATGGATAAATTAAGTAAATCAACAAACAAGTGAATGTGTACAATTATCCACTAAACAAATCATAGAGGAGGGAATCATGGAAAAATTAAGTAAATTAACAATTATCCACTAAACAAATCATAGAGGAGAAATCAAGTAAATCAACAAACAAGTGAATGTGTACAATTATCCACTAAACAAATCATAGAGGAGAGAATCATGGATAAATTAAGTATATCAACAAACAAGTGAATGTGTACAATTATCCACTAAACAAATCATAGAGGAGGGAATCATGGAAAAATTAAGTAAATCAACAAACAAGTGAATTTATACAATTATCCACTAAACAAATCATAGGAGAGAATCATGGATAAATTAAGTAAATCAACAAACAAGTGAATGTGTACAATTATCCACTAAACAAATCATAGAGAGAGAATCATGGATAAATTAAGTAAATCCAAACTACAATTATCCACTAAACAAATCATAGAGGAGAGAATCATGGATAAATTAAGTAAATCAACAAACAAGTGAATGGTACAATTATCCACTAAACAAAATAGAGGAGAGAATCATGGATAAATTAAGTAAATCAACAAACAAGTGAATGTGTACAATTATCCACTAAACAAATCATAGAGGAGAGAATCATGGATAAATTAAGTAAATCAACAAACAAGTGAATGTGTACAATTATCCACTAAACAAATCATAGAGGAGAGAATCATGGATAAATTAAGTAAACCAACAAACAAGTGAATGTGTACAATTATCCACTAAACAAATCATAGAGGAGGGAATCATGGAAAAATTAAGTAAATCAACAAACAAGTGAATTTATACAATTATCCACTAAACAAATCATAGAGGAGAGAATCATGGATAAATTAAGTAAATCAACAAACAAGTGAATGTGTACAATTATCCACTAAACAAATCATAGAGAGAGAATCATGGATAAATTAAGTAAATCAACAAACAAGTGAATGTGTACAATTATCCACTAAACAAATCATAGAGGAAGAATCATGGATAAATTAAGTAAACCAACAAACAAGTGAATGTGTACAATTATCCACTAAACAAATCATAGAGGAGGGAATCATGGATAAATTAAGTAAATCAACAAACAAGTAAATATGTACTTAAGTAAATCAACAAACAAGTAAATATGTACGACTATCCACTAAATAAACAAATCACAGATGAGAGAATCACGGATAAAAAAAAAAAAGTAAATTAACAAAGAGTCAGTGTGTACGATTATCCAATAAACAAATCGTTCAGAATTTGCGAATCTCATTAGTGCTCAAGTGGCATCTGCTTAGCCGAAGGAATTTCCTTTTACTGTGCTTGCATAATTCTCCAATATCCACTTCGCTTTCGCAACGGCACTCTAGTTGATTAGTTACTAACTTCAGCTTTAATTGGCAATTCATATTCGGCAGATTAGGTTTTTCAAAATTTAATTGCATTCAAATAACACTTTTAGAATTTAATCACATTTTCGATATGTAATTCAAGAGCTTTCCAGACACTGAAGGCTTGGTTGCGGCATCGTATCTTGCTGATATATGTCGAATTGTTTCATGTAATTATATGAATTATCACTTACACACAAACAACATAGAGCAAACACACTCGTAGACTTAAATACACATCACAACGGCGTAAAATTATTTTCCTTATTACTTGTTTCATAAAGGCTTTTTACCTGCGTGGCTTCATTTACATACATAGTACTATTTAAATGAAAATACAAAAAAATTACGGTAATAGACCTTCGGGAATCTTTCCAGTGCATATACGGGGTGTCCGTATATGCAACCACCTACGGGAATTATTTATCATCTTCTACCTTTCTTACCCTACAATAATTCTCTCCCGTTTCAGTCCTTTCTAAACGATGGTGGCTGTCGGAATTTCGTTTTACTTTTAGTGCACCGTAATTCTTCCGCTTCATTAATTCCAAAAAGAAGAAGCTGTTTTTATATAGTGTTAGGGACTTTGGGCTCTAAGGGTTTCCAGACAATCGAAACATTTTTAGGAATTTCTGGTACGTACAGTCTACATTTTGTTGTTGTTATTATTATTATTATTAGGTGAATACATCGTAGCATAACAAACCAAGAGGCATGACCTTGCCTAACAAGCTTCCATAAATAACTTCCACTGGTATCCCGGAGGTGTGCAAAAGCTCTAGCTCCTAAATCTCGACTTGTTATTTTCCCAGGGTACTACACGACTGTGCTAGGATTACGTGTATTTCTGTATTTCTTAAGGGGCGCGCACATACATAATATATATATATATATATATATATATATATATATATATATATATATATATATATATATATATGTGTGTGTGTGTGTGTGTGTGTGTGTGTGTGTATGAGTGTATCACTGTCACATTTACTGTAAATGTTGGATCGTGGATGAAACTCATGTGCTGAAAACTTCCGCAACATTAGCTTTTCCATACACCAACACAGAGAGCCATCAGCAGGGTCTGAAACCCCTTACGCACACAGCACTAGGCACCTTCATCTCCACCCAATGTCGTGCTTCCTGGTTATGAAGAGGTTTTCCTCTCTGATACCCCTTTCACTCCATCTTGAGACTTTCTATCTCTGTTTCTTTAGCCAGTTGTCTTCCATTCTTTCCATACGACCAAACCATCTCTAAACATTCTTATCCATCCTTCCACTTACACTGGCGTTTTCCCACTTCTATGTAAGCCCTCGTAATCATTTCTCTGCAACTGCACTTTTCTCACCCTTCCTATGCCTCGGCTTTCATAGACACTAGAAGTCTGTTCCCAATTTTTTGCATATTCCCTAATTCCTTCGTGCTTCACCCTTCTCTCATATTGCCATCATCCATTACATCTACTCCCGGATAACTATCCGGGAGTATTAACTGCTTCCATTCCTCCAGCAACTATAATAAACATGTATGTATATAAATATGTATGCGAGTATGCCTGTAAGTCTGTATATATATATATATATATATATATATATATATATATATATATATATATATATATATATATATATATATATATATATCTTCAAACATCTATCTTCAAACATCTACTGGCCATCTTCTGCAGATCGCAGTCAGTCTCAAACCGCCATCCAGTAATTTTGTCAAATTTAATTACTCTACTGCTGATCGCAGTCAGTCTCAAACTGCCATCCTGTAATTTAGTCAGACTTAATTACACTACGACAAACTTTCTTCTGGTTTCTCTATCTCTCTCCCATTCAATTTAGCTTCTGCCTTTTATACTTTTATACCTGTTCAAATGGCCAATTGTGTCCCGAAAAAACTATATCTATCTCTTAGCACTCTGCTAGGCCGAGTTCGAGTCTCCGACCGGCCAATGAAGAATTAGAGGAATTTATTTCTGGTGACAGAAATTCATTTCTCGTTATAATGTGGTTCGGATTCCACAATAAGCTGTAGGTCCCGTTGCTAGGTAACCAATTGGTTCTTAGCCACGTAAAATAAGTCTAATCCTTCGGGCCAGCCCTAGGAGAGCTGTTAATCAGCTTAGTGGTCTGGTTAAACTAAGGTATACTTAACCTAACTTAGATGCGGTAAATTCATTTTTCATCTAAGTAATTACAACTTTATGCTGGCCTTATTGTTCCCCCATTTCGGATGCTTTTCCTTCTTTCACCCTCCAGTGATAAGACTGAATTTACAGAACACGCTAAGACTGAATTTAAAGAAACGTTCTCACTCTGGACTCATCTCTCCATCCTTCTCTTCTTAGCCAATGCAAGGTGGATTCTCAAGCTATTAATCTCTAGGTACTGTTACAGTATCCGCTTCGTTAAGCTCAAGGGATTTCCTCACCCTCTTAACTGAGCCTTGGAATACCTGCCAGGTCACCTCTTCCTACTTTTATTCTGTGGAAATCTTTCATTCGCGGACTGCACCGCTAGGCTTTGGAATTCTGTTATTGCTTCCGCTTTTACCTAGCTCTTGTAATTTTTCTTCTTTTAAAGCGAAAATTTATCTAGCTGGGCCTGGGCTAGAAAACAGCATTAAGGTGCCTGTCCCACTGGCCTCCCACTTAAAAAAAAAAAAAAAAAAAAAAAAAAAAAAAAATATATATATATATATATATATATATATATATATATATATATATATATATATATATATATATATATATATATATATATATATATATATATATATATATATATATATATACATATATATAATATATATATATATATATATATATATATATATATATATATATATATATATATATATATATATATTCAAATTTGAATGCAATTAAAACTGAAAGGACTCAGATGATAATAAAATTCATGGGCAAAATTAAAAGCATCCATCGTAAATTTGACGCAAGGTACATTACTGATTTCAGAAACGAAAGCTGCTGAATTTTTCAAAATTAATCTACTTGCATCATACGAATGAAGTATTCTGAGAATACAGTAAAGGGGAAAAGCTGTTCGGGGGTTATTCACCCGCTTCAGAGAGAGAGAGAGAGGTGGGGGAGGGGGGGGGGGGTGGAAAAAGCTAGAGATTTAGCGGAAAAGCGGATTTAAAAAATCAAATGGAAAAGATATTATTTTATAATTTCAGAACAGTTTACTTTTCATTAAACTGTGGACGTGCACCGAACAGCAGTTCCGTGAAAATCGATTTGGCTAGTTCACTGAATTATTCAACAATGAAATACAATACAGAAATGTAAAAGATATTGCTTCTTGACTATGTACAAAGATGCATATATGCATATAAAAGATAGAAGCTTATCCAATAAAAATGTACACATAACGATATTACATAATTTAAGATATGTATACGAGACAGCATCATATAACCAATGTTGTCTCATAGTTTTGATTGACGTGATCCGAAGCTGCAAAGGAAAGCATAAGCCTATTTGGATTACCCGAGTCCTTAAAAGGTGAAATTCTAGGAACGAGCGATGAACAGGGTTGATCGAATTGATAGTACTATTAAGAAAACCCCGGGAGACTAATTGCTTTCCAATCATGTTCATATTTTACCGAGTATGAGAAATGTTAGCGACACATGTCGCCATTCTCAAATATTCCACAGAAACGTGAAAAAGGCATTAGAGGGAGGATATAAAGAAGCTTGATAAATAAGGAATTGGAATACAAGATTTAAGGTCATTCGGCCCTGAAAAGAAAATTGAGAGTAAAGGAGGTCTGAAAGGTGTAACAGGAGGAAAACCTCGCAGTTGCAGTATGAAACAATTGTTAGGAGAGGATGGAAAGTAAGATGGAAGAAAGTGAATATGAAAGGAGATAGAGTAAAAAGAATGAAAGGGAGCCCGAAGGGACGCTGCAAAGAACCTTAAGGAATGCCTACAGTGCACCGAGTGAGGTGCAATGATGGCACTACCCAGCTACGGGGCTTGATAAATAGGGACAATGGATTACCTTAGAAATCCTGATAACAAATTACCATTCTCAATCTTGAGGGTTCATGATTCCCTCACCGGTTAGCAAGAGAATTTATAAAGGATTAGTTGACAGCAAACGGAAAAATATATTACACTCAACAGAGAGAGAGAGAGAGAGAGAGAGAGAGAGAGAGAGAGAGAGAGAGAGAGAGAGAGAGAGAGAGAGCATTCTTATTAACTGGATTTTCTGTTTCATGTCTTCTTTTCTCTTGAGCAAAAATTATGCGGTTTTTTATTGCAAATTTTCCCCTTGGATTTCCAGTTTCTTTTTCTTTTCTTTTTTTGTATATCCACTAAGGTGCCGTTTTAAACCGAACTAGCCTTCATTTACAACCATTCAATATCTAGTACCAGGTAAGCAGATAACCCACAACTGAAGTACCTGAAGAAGTGTCTGAGAAATAAAGACGCGTAGAGGAGCGGTCTGTTAGACAGCATGACTTCTGCGCAGTCATGCTCTATGCAGCCGCAGGAACATAGTACACTGTACCTGATGAGAGAAGGCTGGACTGTTACGATAAATCATCTAAATTTCTTTTATTTTCAGGTTCCCCGAGTATGGTGTTTGGCTACGTGGTGTTGAGTTTGGTGGCAGCTGCCGTTCTGATTCTGGGATTGCTGGTGTTTGCAAAGTCGGTCACTCGCGCTGTGTTCTACAAGGTGAGAGAGACTTTTTCATTGTGATAATGTCAAGGTGAAGTTTTAAATTAAAGGTAATATCTCCAATAAAAAGAAAGTATAAGAAATTTTACATTTAGGGTAGAGTCAGTCATGAAAATAAATTTGCCATTTCTACATACTTCCTTGACAGATGAAGCAAATAAATGACGGAACTGTCAAAGGGTAACTTTGAAAAAATTAATATTGTGATTTCCTGCTGTCGTTAGGCCAACAAGAGTATAAATGTCGATAACAATCAAAGCTATGAGAAGTGAAAGCCTCTGCCATTGCTCAAAAAGAAAAAAAAATATGAAACGTGAAATATATGGGGGGAAACTGCAATTTAAAAAAACGTACAATTCTTGCTCACAAGACAAGAAGACATGAAACAGAAAATCAGGGGAAAACACTGCAATTAAAAGAAAATTAAACCTAATAATTCCACCTTCATTTGCTCTTGACCTCAAAAGAGAGAAATCAAAATAAGCCAATTATTAACCACGCTAAAGGCCCTTATATACCCAGACATCATCTATGGGGAAGAGCGACGCTGGCTTTCCGTTCAGTAGATTTCGAACAGGAAGTGACCAATTTCCGTCTTTTTTCTTTCCCTTATTTTTCCAGCGAGATGTGGAGTCCGGGTTGGTCTCCTGGGGTCGGGGAAAAGGCTTGGAAGGACAGGCTGCTGTTATGATCTCTCACTCTCTCCCCGATCTCTCAAGGTCGGTCTCGCAAGAACAGCTCTTGATCCAGGATAACAAGAAGGTAAGACTTCGGGGTAGTTCAATACACACACTATATACTATATATATATATATATATATATATATATATATATATATATATATATATATATATATATATATATATATATATATATATATATATATATATATATATATATATATATATAGGCTATACATATATTTATTCAGGAAAAGTTACAAGCTTTCCAGGATTGACTGTCCTCATCGTCTACGGCTACCAGACGATGAGGACAGTTAGTCCTGAAAGCTTGTAAGTTTTATGGATAAATATTTGCAATAGATACCATCCAGTTAAATGAGGTCCTGTTTTTTTATTTTTTTATTATATATATATATATATATATATATATATATATATATATATATATATATATATATATATATATATATATATATATATATATATATATGTATATATATATATATATATATATATATATATATATATATATATATATATATATATATATATATATAAATATACATATATATATATACAAATATATATACAGATATAATACAAACACACACATATCAATAACAGGGCCTCATGTAACTGGATGATATCTAGTGGAGATATTTATCCAGGATAAATTACAAACTCTCCAGGATTAACTGTCCTCATCGTCAGGTAGCCGTGGACGATGAGGACAGTCAGTCCTGGAAAGCTTGTAACTTTCCCTGAATAAATATCTCTCTACTAGATACCATCCAGTTTAAATGAAGTCCTCTCATTAATTGTATTAATTCACAGAACAACTGTGTAAAGTTTATTCATTTATATATATATATATATATATATTTATATATATATATATATATATATATATATATATATATATATATATATATATATATATATATATATATATATATATATATATATATATATCACTTGACACGTGATTTTCATATATAAAAAAACCACTCGGAAGAAATGAAAAACGGTGGAAAATACTGACTGGTGTCAGCTTTACTGCTGAGCCATCTTCAGAGGACTGATACAAAGTGGTAGTGTATATAGACAAAATATATACATATATCTAATATATATATATATATATATATATATAATATAATATATATAATATATATATATATATATATATATATATATATATATATATATATATATATATATATATAAAACATTACAGCAAAACATTACAACGAACATACAGACAGTTAGAAACCAAGTATTTGCAACTAACAGGTGTTTTGTAAGCGATACATATAAATATATTTGTGTGTGTGTGTTTATAAAAAAAATCTCCAGGGAACACAAGAGTAGCCTACGTGACAGAGAGTTGAATGGCACAGTGTTTTAAGGGGGATGACACACAATGCTCATGTATTGCTATACGAAGAGGCTGATATTGTGGAACCTTCAATCACTGTTGATTCACATACGTACATATACTGTTATTACACACTCACACATACACACAACACGTTTATATATAGTAAGTATATGTATATATATGGTTCAAAATTTTATTCCTCACAGTGAAATGCATGTTTAAAATATATCCTGTCACCGTATTTCTTATATATATGCAGCCCAGTGTTCTAGCGAGCACCACTGCGGGTCCGTTTAGCTTTGAAATTTGGTGCTTAGCAAAGTCAACAGTCCCACCTTCCTTTTTTCCAGAGGAATACGTAACTTTCGCTTCTCAAACGTTTTAACCAAAAGTTTTTATCTAAAGAAAAACATAAGAATTTAGGCCCAGACATGAAAAAGGCAAATACTAGTGATATAATGCTCGTATTCTTGTATTCTTCTCAGGTTGCGCGACAAACAACGCTCCCAACCGTCCCACAGCGGCATGCCACCTTTCAGCGACAGCTCTCTCAGCGACTGCACCTAGACAGTATCGAGTTTTCTGTCTGCAACCTTGAGAAGAAAGACGATCTTGGACTATTGAGGGTACGTATTATTATTATTATTATTATTATTATTATTATTATTATTATTATTATTATTATTATTATTGATTGTGGAGTGCAGCACAAGATTAAGTGTTGTTATGCTCCTCATTTAATGTGCAGTACAACTGATGGTTTGTTATGTTTCTCATGTACTTTGATGCACAACATTGATTCCAGTCATGTTTCTCAACCATGCAGTGTCTATGATTGCATTTTTCTCACCACACAAGCCCTACCTATCCACTTATTATTTATTATTACTACTAAAATGTGCACACCAACCTAAATAAACTTATTGTATAACAAGCTTTCCCAGAACTGAATGCCCATATGTGCAAAAAGACTACAGTAAAAGCAATAATCAATATACAGATGTATAATCCTCTGAGATCACAATCAGATCAACCAACTAGGCCTACCTGGAATATGACCGAAGACTGAAAAGCAGTTGAGGGGTGTCCGAAAAGTAGCACAAAAGTAGCAGTGAATCCTCATTCCGGTTTCAAATCCGAATAAAATCGGACTGAAACGTGGGGTTAATGATGACTAAATACGGCCAACCTAATGCCCTTATGTAGCCCAGACCGAAGGAATATAGAAAGGAAAAGCGGACAGAAAAGGAGTTGATTTTTGAAAGAGATTATAAATATGTTTTCAAACCATTTTATATTTACCGGAAAGACTTTCAAAACTAGCATTGCAATACCTATAGGCCTAAATCAGAATAACACGAAAGTATACAGGTCCCTACCTTTATATTTTATCCCTTAACAATCTATGCTTTGAACCTAGACAATGGAAACGCATTTAAATGACCAAGTTGGTTGTTTATATATATATATATATATATATATATATATATATATATATATATATATATATATATATATATATATATATACCTTTATACACTATATGTATGTGTGCGTGTGTATATAGTAAAATTACCAAATAAAAAACTTGTATAGCATCATAATGATTACTTTTTTTAACTAAACTGTCCACAATACGCTTTACTCCAGCGACTTGCACACAAAAATTTACTTTCCTCCCCAGCCGGAATTGTACCGAAATGAGCTCATCCGTCAGGCGTCCATTGAGAGCAGCGGAGCCGGGTCTGATACCGAGGCTGTTGGCCGTTTGCGCTTCACTTTAAAATACGACCACGCCATTGAGGGCCTGGTCGTAAAGGTGAGACGAATTTGGGTGTGACGCTATATATATATATATATATATATATATATATATATATATATATATATATATATATATATATATATATATATATAATGTGTATATCGATTAGACTATCTGTCTGCTTGTAAAGTGGCCATCCATCAATCATCAGTGAGATAATGCCATTATGAACTGGACTCTTCAGCTGTTACTCAGCTCATATTGTATCTATTGTAAATTGTAAAGCAACCTTGTTGTTATTTTCACATGCAGACAAACATGGTCTAGTTAAGTTTTTCCTGTTAGCTCTGAAGCACCATCTTATTACGCCTCTACTTTAAGTTATAAAATGCTCTCTTAATCAGCCTCTACTGAAGGCAATAGAATATATTGTCTGACTGCCTCTGATCCTCCTATAAGGCAATAGAATGTATTCTCTGATTACCTCTGATCTTCCTATAGACTACAAATACTTATACGAGTGTTTGCAGTCGTCAAAATTCTTTCTTACTTTACCCTTCTTGCAAATTGTAAATATGGTTTCATTCTACTACTGTAGGGTATAAATTGCTTCTTCTCCAGTAAGCTGTAAACTGCTTTATTAATCTTCTACGAAGATTGCAAAATACTAGCTTGAACTGTGTACCCTCAAGGCTGTGAAACGATATTTGCCTGCTTCTCCTGTAATATTAAAAAGTTTTCTTACACTTTATCCCCTGCGAGGCTCAAAAACCTTATTCTACTTCTTCAGTGGGTTGTAAAATCCTTAAGCTACCTTCTGCTGTGGATTGCAACATGTACACTTGTCCTCATTTCCATGGAATTTCGTAAAAACCCCTTATGCATCTTCCAAAGGTTGTGCAAGCTCTCGACCTGCCTGTGAAGGACGTGACTGGCTCTTCAGATCCTTACATCAAGGTTTATCTGCTGCCTGATCGCAAGAAAAAATTCTGCACAAAGGTGCATCGCAAAAACCTCAACCCGGAATTCAACGAGTCTTTCGTGTTTAGGTAAGCTGAAAGATATGTTTGTCAGTGCGTATTTCTGCTGGTTCACTGTAAGCAGGTGTACCTAAGAGCACATAGCCTAGAGCAATTAGGTACATAATTCATTGCTTAGATTAACAGAGGAGCAATGGATGGGGCTTACCCAAAGTCATGACTTACACACACACACACACAAACTCTACAGTAGGACTTTTCCCTAGAAAAAAGGATGGCTTCACAGAAAAACTAGACAGTAATCACTACTAAATTCCTACTTTTACTAATGAATCGTGGATGAACCCCCACTAAGGAAAATTTACATAACAGCAGCCTCTCTATACACCTACACAGAAGTTTCGTCAGCAGCGCTTTAAAATCCCAAACACACACACACACACTGTCATTCACACTCATCTTGCACATACACTTGTACTTCCAAATTTTCAAGGTCCTTCCTTCCGTACCATCAATCCAGCACTATCTAGATCTTCCTCTCCTGTTTCCTCTCAACACTGCTAAATTATAAACTTCATCGACCTAGAGCACTCCATTCTCCCTACATAACCAAACCGTCCAGAAACACTTATCCATCCTTCCAACTACTCTAACCTTTCTGCTTTATCTATGTATCTCCACATTTCTTTCCATTTCAGTTCTTCTTACACATATACTCTGCAAACCACTAATCTCAACAGTTTAAAGCCTTTCTTTTTTTATTTATATCCACCATACCATACTTTACTTCCATACTAGTTGGCTTAATAATTCATTTGTAGTATATTCCCATCTTGGCTTCAACAGACACCCTAAGTCTCTTCCCGATCCTTTCTTGCGTCACATGTTCTCTCCTATTGCAAACACTTTCAAACTTTTCTTAACTAGTTTCCGCTATTTCTCGTCTCTGTCCTCAATCAGCAATATATTATCTGCAAACAACCAGTCCATATTCGATTCAAAACTTTATTTTCTTAGTCCACAACTTTGCACCCACATCTATTGTAAATCTCTGACTTCTTGCATCATTCCATTTATATAATTATTGGACAGTCAACAGTACATAACACATTCTTTTTCTTAGAACTATTTTACACCAAACAAGTCATTCTCCTGCCTATATATTGTTGTAACACAGGCTTTCCTTCCATTACAGGCATATTTTAAGTGCTCTAAATAAATAATTTCCTTTACAACACTTTATCAACACCCACCCCATTGTCTCTTAAGCTTTATCTAGGTCCCTGTATGCCACATACACCTTATGCCTTTGCTTCAAACTTCTCACATAACTGTTTCATAGCAAGAAAAAACTTAATCCACCTGCCTTTTTTCTCGTCTGAACCCCCACTGTTCTTCCCTTATCAGTCCATCTGTCATCTGCTTTACTTTCCTGGTATCCTAAGTAATGTTCTGCTCCTACATTTCTTAAAGTCTCCTCTGTCACATTTACCTTTATACAATCGAGCCATTGTTCCTCACATCCATTCCCTCAGAACCGTTCTCTCTTCTAGACATACCTTACAAACCCTGGGTAACCACTCCATCACACTGTCACCAGAAGTAATCCCTCAACTTCTTTGGTGTCTTTCCATTCTTCAACCTCTTGACTAACCTTCTAACTTTCTCAACATTCACTTAATTAGCTCTTCATTGGGGGAAGGTAGAGCTCTCGGCTAGCACGCTGATGGCCCAGCGTTCGACTCTCCGACCAGCCAATGAAGAATTAGTTTATTTCTGGTGATAGAAATTCATTTCTCGTCATAATGTGGTTCGGATTCCACAATAAGCTGTAGGTCCCGTTGCTAGGTAACCAGTTGGTTCTTAGCAATGTAAAATAAATCTAATCCTTCGGGCCAGACCTAGGAGAGCTGTTAATCAGCTCTGTGGTCTGGTTAAACTAAGATATACTTAAACTTTTTTCCAAAAGCAATCTAACATCGCACTAACCTTTTCCTTCAGCTCTTGCATCATTCAGCTTTGCCTCTCTTCTTTCCATTTTCAATAAACCTTCAACATATTCACACTATCAACCCAAGGCAGCATCCACCTCAAACAATAACCTCCGCTTTCATCTTTTATCCTCAGATCCGTATGCCCATTCACCTTTGCATTTTCACTTCGAGAAACTTTTTATTCTTAAAGTTTATTGTTCATCTCTCCCCTCTATCTTTAACCATTTGCCTTCTTTTCCTCTCTCACTTTATTCCTGACAGCTCTGTCAACCCTCTATCTTTGAGCGCATACATCTGAATGAACGTGATTAAAAAGAACAAATCAAACGCACCCATTCGAACTGAGAAGACTTTAAACTGCAACATCACTCAATCAATTTTTTCCCTCCGTCAGCGTGGGCTGGCCTGAACTCCGAGACAGAACCCTCCAGTTCAGCGTGTACGACTTCGACAGGTTCAGTCGCAACGACCTCATCGGCCAGGTGGTCCTCCAAGGAGTGGCTGAGCACTGCGACCCGGACAATGAGATGGAGTACGTGATGGACATCCTCAACACGAAACACGTGAGTGGCGTTTTTCAGTTTCGGTTTTCTTTCGAAACTCATGTTTCTGTTTCTTTTTTTTTTTTTTTTAAACAATGTACATTTGTGCTGATTCTTCTCGTGGTCATAAAACGATTCTAATTTATATATACTACATGCATATATATATATATATATATATATATATATATATATATATATATATATATATATATATATATATGTGTGTGTGTGTGTGTGTGTGTGTGTGTGTGTGTGTGTGTGTGTGTGTGTAGGGCAGGGGCCGAAAGGACGAATATTTATCAGGAATAAAATACTAAGTAGTTACTGTTGGATCCTACGAGTTTATTTACTTACAAGTCTCATATTTTTCGTTATATTTACTAAACGTAAATATAACGTACATATTTAGACAAAATTTTCAACACTAAACATACACAACCAAAAATCATACAACCAAATGACGTATTAAATTTAAATCTTTATTTTTTTATATCTTATGATGAAATGCTTTGCTGAATCCATCCGTGACTTTTAGTATGAGCTACATTATTTCCACTACTCTTATTGAGCTTAATTGGTTACCTACTGTAGCAAGAATTTGCTAAAACAAAAATTGTGTTAAACTATATATTGCGATAAGGAATAAAAAAAATATGTAAAAGTTATCTCACAGAAACCTGAGTCGAAAACATAAATACAAATTAGAGCAGATGCAGGTACAGTGCTGTATATATATAAAAAAAATTTCAACTAAGAAATTGTTAGAACCACCTTCAAACGGAAGGCTCCCAGAATTCAATAAGCTGCCTCAAGGCTATAAAAATGTGAAAACATATTGAGACATTTAGGACGAAATTTGAGACATATGAAACGGATGAATTACTCAATCCAGGAAGCTATCAACATCACTTAGAACAGATTTTGTCCATCTGCCTTATGAGACCACCTCAAGAAAGGTGACGTGAAGGAATATGACACTGAAACACACACTGACACACACACATACTATATATATATATATATATATATATATATATATATATATATATATATATATATATATATATATACACACACACCAGTCTTTCTTGCCATAAACATACTTTTTCCCGGTAGCTTCTTTGGTATTTCAAATTATTCTGGCCTTTATTCCTTATCAAACCACTTTGATCGTGTTTCGCTATTCAAGATGCAGCATAAAGAATTCCAGCAAGAATCGGTGTAAAAATTATTCAAATACATGAAAAAAAAATAGATAACCGTATTTCAACCAGGATTCACCCTTAACAGGCCTAACCTATCTGGGGGTCATCATATATTAGGGTTGCCAGACGTCCCGATTTCGCGGGACATGTCCCGAATTTGATAATTTTGTCCTGAGTCCCGGATAGACCCTCCCGGGACGGCCTTTTGTCCCGGATTTCGTTCATCACAAAAAAAAAGTAAATAATGAAATAGACTAATAATAAATGAATAAATCAAATAAAGATCATTACATTATAAAATAAATTAAGTAATGGTTTTCACATGAAATTATATTGATGAAAATATAATTTGAATAACCCAACGAATCAACGATGCTGCTAAAAGTTACGTGACGACTGACGCAGTCAATCGCGTTTGCAACTTGTTCGGTTGCTTGGCTGCGGTCCGGTGAGTGGCGAGTTGCACTCCTGCATCAGTGCTGTATTAGCCTCTCATTCAAGTGTGTGTCTCGTTACTGTTTGCTACGGCCTACCTTTTTCATCTTTAAAACAAGATGTCAAAACGTAAATGTAAGTTTCGAGATGAATATTCCAGCGAATGGACATTTATCAAACAAGGCAGGAATTGCTATGAAGCAAACTGTCGATTATGCCATTGCAGTTTCACTATTGAACATGGTGGGAAGAATGATATCAAGAGGCACATAGAAACCACAAAGCACAAACAAAACGTTTCCTCCACTTCAAAAGATGATAAAATAACAAATTTCTTGATCAAGAAAAACACAGATGAAGAAACTAAGATAATAGCAGCAGAAGTTGCCATGGCCTTTCATACTGTTTGCCATCATCAGTCATTCAGTTCAAATGATTGCACGAATGTACTACTGCCAACAGTATTTCCTGATTCCAAAATTGCAAGCAAATTTTCTAGTGCAAGGACAAAATGTTCTGCAATAATTAAAAACGTTCTGGCTCCACATAGCATTGCCGAAGTCGTTTAAGATATAAATCTTCTTTTTATAGCATATCTACAGATGCAAGTAACCATAATGCTGAGAAAATATTTCCGTTGATTGTACAATATTTTTCACGGAAGAATGGCTTGCAGATAAAATTATTGCGAGTAAAATCCCTTCCAAATGAGACCTCGGAAACAATTTCAAACTTCTGCAGAGAGAGCCTCATCGAATTAGGACTGGATGTTAAAAAATGTGTAGCTTTTGGTGGCGATAACACTAATACTAATTCTGGTGGACGTTTACGTAAAGGCACAAATAATGTCTTTTCGAAAGTCAAGGAAAGCATGAATGACTCGATGGAAGGTGTAGGATGCCCAGCCCATATTCTCCACAATGCTGCACATACCGCTGCCAATGTCTTGTCTATTGATGTTGAAGTAATCGTTGTTAAAGTGTTTTCATACTTTAGTATTTACACTGTTCGAACTGAGAAACTGAAAGAATTCTGCGACTTTGTTGGTGTTCAATATGCATCAGTTCTCTCTCATTCTAAAACTCGTTGGCTTTCTTTGATGAGGGCAGTTGAGAGAATCCTAAAATTATTTGAAGCACTGAAATCTTTCTTTGCTTCTGAAGAAAAAGCTCCTCAAATTCTTTTAGATTTTTTTAACAATCCACTGAGCGAAGCCTACCTATATTTTGTTCACAGTCTTGAGTATGTATTTAGCAGCAGGATTATGAAGATTGAAAAGAGAGATAACAGCATTATTGAAGTGCTTGGCTGTTTAAAAGAAATAGTTGCTTTAATAAAGGCAAGAATGGATGAAAAGTTTATTCCTCTTAGTGTTAAACGGTGCCTTAAAGATGATGATATCACATCTCAAGAGATGAAAAAATTCCTACTTGAGGTGGATAACTACTACGTCACTTGCCATGACTATCTTAAGAAATGGGCTTCATCGTTAGAAAGTTTTGATATCTTTTCATGGATGTTATTAGATACACTTCCAGCATGGGAACAAATACAATCGTCTTGTCTAGTGTTAAAAAACAAAGGTGTAAACATTGACGACAACATCCTTTTCTGTCAGTGGTCAACATTTAAAATACTCCTTGATAAACAAATGCAGAGTAAACCTGAAGAATGGATGACCAAGATGTGTCATGAAAAATGGCTTTCTATCCTACAGCAGTTCGACTTCAAAGAACGGTATTCTGAGATATTAATTTTGTGTCAATATTTGTTTAGTATACCTGCGCATAATGCAAATGTTGAGCGTGTCTTTTCTATGATGAGTGCTCAGTGGACTGACGAGAGGAATAACTTGGATGTGACAACTATAGAGGCTATTTTACAGTGTAAGTGGAACATAAATTGTCATTGCAAAGAATTTTACTGGCAGGTATTAGGAAATATGGAACGTCTAAAGAAAGCAAAATCATCTGAGAAATACAACTAAGATAAAAAGTTCAATTTTCATTATTTCTGTGCATACAATTTTCTTATTTTCATTTATCTTCAGTTTTCATATGAAAAAGATACTTTAGTATCTTAATTATTTGTAATGATTACAAATTTTCTGGATTATTTTCCGTTTCTTCAGTTTCTTTATTGTAATTTGCATTAAATATTAGTTTAACAATTTTTTTTTCTTTATATCCTATTAAAATACTTGCTTGATGTTTTTCACTGCGTCTGTATCTATTTATAATATGTTTATCTGGGGATGTCTATGTATTAGAGAGATTTTAAAAATGTCCCGGATTGCTAATCTTGAAATCTGGCAACCCTATATACCCTGGACCCGCAACGCGACCTAACCTAAGGTAGTAAGTAATAATGCTGTATGCAAAGGTAATGAAAATACGACTAAAAGGTCTCAAACTGCTCTTATATACTTATTCAGTTGTTGCTAACTAAATAATTCTAGCCTAATCGTATGCACTATGAAAATTCCAACTATATAAAAGCGTGATTATGTTTGTCCTACTGTGTATGCAACATCTAAAAATATCCTATTGTTACTCCCCACTTCCGGAAGCACATAGAATAAAAAGCTGAAATGGAAACATTCACTGTAAAGCACTTACTTTAATATCTTTGTGGCAGCGTATAAACATTACAAAGCTGGTCTTCAATGACGGGTTGAATAATTCCTTTGAATTCCATCAAATGTATTCCGTCATAATTCACAATCAGACAATATGCTGCACGAGTCGTAGACACACCTAACAATCGATTTCACTTCCACTTTGTGAAATATGTTCCACTCTTCCTTCACTCATCCCAAAAGGTTTTCAAGATGTCAGTGTTTACCCAAAATGGCCACCTGGTAACAAAATTATTTTTCCTCGCGCGGAATGAAATGCAGAGATGCCCAAAAATTATGGTCCAAGAATCTGGCTAAGGCTAGGCCAATACTATGTAGGTTACGGTATTAGAGTCAAAATAAGGAAACTAGCAGTTTGCTTCCTTTGCGAGGAAGGGCTTAAATTGGTACGAAACGTATACTATTGAGGGTTCCTCTTATGTAAATTCATACAGTGGTAACCCTGAAGAAAGGATAAAAAAATGGGGGAGGGGGACGCTTACGGCGACAGCACACTTTTCTGCCCATTTGAAAACAACTGTAGTTTATGAGCCTGGTCCATGAAGTTAGCCTAAAGCTATATCTGACAGACACTGACTTTGAAGTCTTTCAAAGAAAACTTTCTTACACTGACTTTGAAGTCATTCAAAGAAAACTTCTTTCTTAGAATGTTGAATAAAAGTGCCAGCACCTGTTAATCATATCATAAACTTCCACTGCACTGACTAACTTGTGTCTTCTTCTGGTGTCAATTTCCGAATTTTCCGTTAAACTTTTTCGAGCTGTTTTCATACACCAGGAAACTATCTATTAATGAAGTTTGAAGCGAAACTGTTTATTAGTGTATTTTATCGCATGTTCCGAAATAACCACTTGTGAAAAAATAAAAAGTTGAGTTGGGAAACAACATATGCACAGTAATTGAGGCTAATGATCGAAGCGCGCCAAAAATCATCAACCAAACTTTTCTTAGACCTAGGTATATACCAAGTGTTGGAATCTCCTAATCATCATCGAAATCGCCGTTATCACCACTTTCAACATTTTTTCCAATTAATTGAATTATGACACTTTCATCATCATCATACTGACACAATCGAGCTTCTTGTTCATTACTCTTATCATTAAAGAAAATTATGAATGTTTTCCTCTCTGCAGCTCGAAGGTTCTTGGGTGGCGTTTTACTTTTGAAGTTTCAAATTAAATTGATGGACGGCTTCTTCGAATATTACACTGCTTCACCATTTTTACACCTATTCAGGATATTATTTTATCGCACCTGGATTCGTAATTGTAGCTTTCGCGATTTAAAAAGATAAAATTTGCTAAGGAAACACCTTATTGCACGAAGATAACATAGATATTACCGGAGGCTGGCGGACCAGGGGGTGTCTAAAACATCCAGAGAAATAAAAGTACGATTGTGATGTTTCTAAGACGCTTTTGCTGACCAGAGACTGAAAATGAGAGTTCTGTTAAATAATGTTTCAAACCATTGATTTCAACCAATGAGAAAACGATTCGTCTTTAGTGGTTATTGCCCGATTATATACACTGAGCCATCTCACGAGCACATTTAGAACAGAAGATGAAAGGATTCTCCTCTGTGGTTGGTTGGTTTAGAATTAAGCTGGCGTTATGCTAGCTCATTTCCATCATTGCCCTAAAGCAGCCAGTAAGTGTGGCAAGGTGTTGAAGGGGGATAAGAAGCCTAACGTGGACCTCTGGATTCTGCCACTCACTAAAGACCGGATTCTCATCATTCAATGCGTGGGCATGGTTACATCACTATAATCCGAGCTCTCGCTGCCATTTTGGTTAGTCCTTTCATAATGTTGACAATGAGGATGATAATAATGTAACTAAACTGGTGCCGTTGATGATGGCAGTGATACTAATGGTGACAATGATAACGATGATAGTGATGATAATGATGAAAAACTATGATGTCCATAAAGACTATGAGGGGGACAATACTAAGGATACAAAAATTTTTATAATGAATAATGCTCCTGAGGGCAATGGCGATGAAAATGGTGATGAAATTAAAACGACGATGGTAACAAAAATGAGTTGATAACAACAATAATAATTAAAATAATGATCATTTCCTGCATTGCAGATGAAAAAATATTCATATTCACTTTTTAATTAAGATGATCAACAGACCTATTGATATTGCATCAACTCCATTTACATTTTTTCCTGGACATTCACGGTACAAGAGGTAGTGACCTGCTAATATTACTTCAGCAATATCCGTTAAATTTCCTTCTATAGGCAATTTCGATAAGGTAATAAGAAGAGCTGTCGATTTTACGTTGATTAGCAACATTTAAATTTAAATCCCCTCTAAACAGTTATGTACAGACAAACATCTGAAATACGGTTTTTCCAATGAGTAGCTAAAACTGCCCCGTTTTCCATAAGGAGTTGTGACTGTCTAGGAATCTTACAGCTTATCTGAGCACCTATGATATTAAGCAGAATTATTATTATTCTTATATTTTTTCAGGAATCTCGTGAACTTGGCGAACTCATGCTAAGTCTTTGCTATTTGCCCACGGCTGGACGTCTTACGGTGACGGTGATCAAGATGCGCAATCTGCGTGCCATGGATATTACTGGATCATCTGGTGAGACGTTGCTTTATGTTTATGGATATATGAGCATTTGAGGTGTACCTGAGAGCCTGCATGAGTAGGTATGTCTAAGTTTGTCAAAGTGAAGCGCGTAAGAGAGCGTGTAAGTATGTACGTGTATGACAGCATGTGTGCGTGTGTGTGTGTGTGTGCGTGTAGGCCGTTTCGGGTTTTAGACAAAACACGTAGTGAAAAAATTAGAGCTGGATTGCTCTAAGTGCAGACTTTCGCATGTTTGAAATGTTAGAAAGTCGATGCATTAAATTCCACTGGGGTAACAATATAATAGTATGGTGATATTTCCTGCAGAGTTTAGCCCCACTCTTTGGCTTTCATGTTCCCTCAGGGTGCTATCAGGTCTGTGCTATTCCATCGGCCTTACATTTAGAAATTCACTAGGCCCAGATCTCTAAACATTTCACTTTCTTCCAGACCCGTACGTCAAAGTTTGTCTCCTGTGCCGGGGTAGACGAATAAAGAAGAAGAAGACAAGCGTTAAGAAATCAACACTCAATCCCATCTACAATGAGGCTTTGGTCTTTGATATTCCTAACGATAACATCGAGGACGTAACCCTGCTGGTCAAGGTCATGGATTACGACAGGTGAGCCTCACCTGACCCATAACAGTGGTAATGATCTTGGTACTGTAGCCATAAAATTTAAGAGAAGTTGTAATGTTTCTTTTATGTGCTGTGCTCCATGGCTTTAACGTTTCCAGCAGTCATCATCTAGCCTACTGTTTAATTATGCCTAGATTTATTTGTTTATTTATGTTTATTTTCCTTTTCATCTGTATTTTATTATACTTTTAGTCTTCATGTCTTTTCGTCACATTGAGCCACTTTATTCTGTGGAAAATTGCCATACAAGTTTTAAGACCTATTCAACCTTTCAGCATGATAACAAAAATGTGTGAAATAAGAACAGCAAAGTCAACTGGAAATCTGTAAAAGCAATTTTAAAAACACAAATTAAAAGTCTCATAAGAAGACTTTTTAATTTCTTTTTCCCCATATTTTGTGGTCATACCACCTTCGTTGATTATAGAACACACGAATGATAATCCTAGGTCTAGCCAAAGAACGCATCTGTTTAAAGAAATCACGTCATTCTGTTAATTCATGTAAAAACAATAATAATAAAACTGGTATGACTTTTGATAACCCTTGACAATTTGTATTTATTGACAAGTACCATTGTACAGTATTAAGTTAATAACTTATAAAGAATGCTAGGTTAATAGTAAATATTTGGTTTTTGAACAATAGAGATGAAAAACCTACCTAGCATAGGCATTACAACAAAATACGATTTGTGGTTGCCACAAAACTATACATAATTTGTTCTACGTAAACCTTCGGCAACCACAAAACTATACATAATTTGTTCTACGTAAACCTTCAATTCCGTACCTCTGAGGAGACACACATTATGCTGCAGTTTCTTGGCAGGGTCGGAGCAAATGAACTTCTGGGGGTCACTGTCCTTGGAACACAGGTCATTGGACCAGGAAGAGACCACTGGCTGGAGATGTTGGAGTGCCCGAGGAGGCCAGTGACTCAATGGTACCCACTGATGGAAAGTGTGCCAGTAAATCTAGTGGTGTCACCCTCTCGCACTCTCCCACCACCACTTTCTTGCCTTAACTCCACGTAAGTGCTTCATATAACTTGTTGACAATTAATCCATTTCACTGATCAAGTAATCCATTTCACTAATCTGGATATTCCATATTTGTCTTTATAATGTACAATAGTTACCTAACTTATATTTGTTGTATAAGGGAACAGCGATCGAATCATTGGTTGAGTTCTATTACTATTTATGTTTCGGAGAGGGGCAGCTTTTCGAAAATTCAAAGCACCTGTTTTAATCTGTAATACTTTTAACAGAGAAACATTTTTAATGGTTAAAATATCCTTTTTCGAAGGGAATGCCTCACCACGTCACTGGGGACAGATAAATCACCAAGCAACGTGATAAAATTCTAATGACGGATGCAGAACTTTTTTAGTTTTTCCTTTTAAAAATCAGGTTTTCTTAATTTGAAAATTCTAATTTTCTTTAGTTTTACAACATGGTAAACTTACAACTGGTGGAGAAGCTTGGTTGCTTTCATTTTTCTCTCGTTCCATAGTTTTTACTTGGTATTTTGATAATGTTGTCCATGGATAACAAAAGACGAGTGTTCAAAGATATGACAACAAAAAATTGCCATAAGAATAAATGACAGAAAATTGACAAAAGATAAGGCTGGACCATCCGAGGCATCAGATGCTTCCAATCAGATACGTCAGGACTACTAGTCAGCTGATCGAGACTATTTTGCCTCTGTAATAACAGATTTTGATGGGGCTGCTATCGAAAATCAGTTGAGTAAAACCTTAGATATTCATGAAGAATAATCAAGAAAATATCAATAAATGGTACCTTAACATGACAAGAACAATAAAAAGTGAAGTTGCATCTTGGATTATAGTGATGAAAGAAAATATATTACCTAAACTGTTTGAAAAGTGTTCTGTTCTGTGTGTAAAATGCATGAGACGACTTGAATTAAAAATTATTAAAATGCGAGGAAATATGGAAATATAGATGAGGTGCAGAGTTTGCCATTATATTGACAGTTTCAACTCTGGTAATCTTGAGACAGGATAAGAATTGAGTGAAACCAATATAAACTTGGTTTATGAGAGCTTCAAGGATGGAAGGGGGATACACTGGACACAAGAAAGTCTGTGCAAGTTTAGATACTGGACCCTAAGCATGGTTACTATAAGACGAAAGATCACATAGGAGACATTATCTATCTGTAACATGTTTTCCGATATGTTGTTTATCTGTGCCTTGTGGAAAATTACACCACTCTGCACAGGTTTAATGACAGGACCTATGAGGTATTTCAACATGGAAAAGGAAATTGAGAGTAAAATGGTTTTAAATTTCCAAAAGGAGGAAAACCTTGCAGTTTCACTGTGAAAACAATTGTTAGAAGAGGGGGGGGGAAGTAAGACAGAAAAAAGAGAATATGAATGGAGGTACAGTAGGAGGAATGAAATGGGTTGCAGCTAGGGGCCGAAGGGACACTGCAAAGAACCTTAACTAATGCCTACAGTGCACCATAAATACTTGATTAACTGGAAAAATAGCATAGTCAAATTGAAAGCATAAGAAAAGCTTACAGGCAGCTGCTGAAAACAACTCAACCTAGTGATATAAAGTAAATTAGGTTTCCACTACAAAATTTACAAACAAAATCAAGCAAAAGAAAAAGGCAAAGATTACTGAAAGATAATAAAGTTAATTAACATTGAAAATATGAAAAACAAAGCAATCTTGAATATCTTCAAAAATGTAGGAAGCTTTGTGAACTGCAAACAAATTGACTGACACAAAAAGTGAGACAGCTAACCACCAGAACCAGGAGGAGCCATATGTACCATACATGTGCTGCAACAGCTGACCTTCCTATCTACTTCTTTAGAATTTGGTTTCTGGGATTTATGTAGCCACATGAAAGAGGGTGTTACAATTAATGGGTTTGTGATGAAACACAACGATGTTTGTTGGAAATGCAAAAAATGTATCCTTCTTACAATAAGACTATGGGAATAGTCTTAGTAATGCTTTAGAATAAATTATAATAAAATTTATATGAAGATGAATGTTTGAGGCCCCCCCAACTCCTGGGGTTTAGTGCCCAACTTCACATATGCTAAATTTGCATATGTTCTAGATATCTTACAACTTGAGGCAATTACACATGGTTCCTAACCTAAACTAACATTTGATTTAAGAGACATTAAAAAATGTATCACATCTGAAATGGCAGCATAGTGAAAAATAATTATAACAATGTAAATGAATAGTACAGAAGTCTGTTTAGTGGAAGTGTTACTAGGAATATATTTTCTTCCTTTACATTAGGCAAGAAAACTGTCATATTAAGTAATTAGTAGCCTTAAGTCATTTAAATTTTTAACACATCTAAACAACTAAGACTGTGAAACACAAACATGTTTCCTGGCATGGTTTAACATCTTGGCAACAGATTCTATGCAATATGCCCATGACCAGTGAGCTATTGTCTTATAAAAAATAACATTCATAACTTGATTTTGGCTAAAAATGCTGTGAAGAAAATATTGGCAACTTCACATAAAATTTAGTGGCAAGATGCTAAAGATATCAAGTGACTTGCTTGTGCAAACATGAAATTGATTAATAAAAACATTTTTTTTTCTTGCAGGTGAAGCTCAAAAGCATATGATTAATGACACCTTTAGGAATCATTGAAACAAACTGGAAGTTTTGTCATCGTTTGGAGGTGAATCCAAGGATGTCTCGGAAGAGGTACACTTTGATGAATTGAGCATTTGTCGTTCAGTTAAGAGGCTGGTGCTGGTGCCATCTCCCTTGCTTTAGATAAGGCAGAATAGACAGTAAACAATAAATAAAGCTTTATGGTAGTGAAGTCTCCATAGCAACTGCATTTATGGTTACCATTATTACTTGTACTGTACTGACAATCTCTTCATTAGCAAGCGCTGCCCTTCTAGAAATGCTTTGGGATGGTGACAGTTGAGCAAGTTCTATGGCATCTTGCAAGCAAACCTTGCGCCAAGTAATCAATGCCTTTTTCTATATTCATGCAAAATTGAATGCACATTTGTGACAAAGTCACAAAGGTTTGATTATGCACAACAGCAATATAGAGAAAACATTGTTCACTTAATGCTAAGTCTGGTATGACACTAAACATGCCAGAGAATGTGCTTACGTGACTGTCATCTTTAGTCATCTTCCAGAGGTGTTTAATAGGATGTAGTCAGTCTAGTAGATACTAGTGTAATCTGACATAGATTGTCTTGATGTAAAGTTAGGAAGATTAGAATGAAACCTGAATATATCCTATCCTGTACAAAAGTTTTTTTTAACTGAGAAAGATTGTTACCTTAACCTGGTGGCCAACAAACATGTTTTCTGGAATCTTGCCACTGAACTTTGCATGGAGCTACCAATATTTTCTTCTATGTTAACTTAAAATTCAAGTCATTCATATTTCTTCAAGGCATTGTACACAAGCATGAACATGGATGACTGCAGTTTTTCAATCGACATTGGCTCCTTGGCACAAAGTTTGGTGGCAAAATGCTGAAATATGCCAGAAAACTTGGTTGTTTGTCACATTTCAGATAGATAATATAGAAACAGTATACAAACAGAGAAAATCAGGGAGAATGTTTGGTTAGAGATATATTTTTGATGTTACTAGGTCCGTAACTCCTATTTTTTTATTGATATAAAGAACATGGCATGAAAGTTGTCAACGAATTTCCAAGATGGCATTCAAAATTTTGCAGGTAGCTGCATGAGAGGATTTTGATATTTGAAATGTATATTATTTTTTAAAAGTCCATTATTAATAAATAGCTGGCGCACAGTGTAGTCAGCTTCAATTCAAGTGACTCTTGCCAGCTAGATTCTAATTGCTGTAACATAGCAGTGGTTTCCATCATTTCAATTTTTCTGATATTTTGCATTTGCAAAAACACTAAGGCCTTCAAAAAAAAAACAAGAAATTGGCTACCCATTTTTTCCATAAAAAATTCTCATATTCAGATGTTATGAACTGAATGAAATATTGCAATATCTGTTTTGGCATAAATTAAGCTAACAGGGGTTTAAAGTATTTTATTACGAAACAAATAATCTAGCATTTAGTTTTAAATAAAGGAAATCAGGAATACTGTATAAAGTTTGTACACTTGATAAAACAACAAAAAGGCCTTGCATATCTACTAAGTTTCTTTTCACCTATAGCGCAAATCATTGTTCTCTGAATGTTTGACATTGTCTTTGATTATTTGTGGTGTGAGGCTGAAACAAATCTTAGACCAGCTAGACATTCCAAAGAGTTTAATTAACAGGAATAAAGTCTGGCAGAAAATATGAAATATTGTATTGTTTACATAGACACATAAGAAGCATTTACAGCACATGCTTGAGTGAATGAGGTGTATAAAGCACACTTGCAAATGCATACTACATATAGATTTCTGTATTCCATAGACTATATAAATAAAATATGTATGCATGTATGTAAGTACTGTACGTATGTGAATACAGTATTGCCCCTTTCTTTGTAAACTCGATGTCTAAACATGCCATATGAATCATTCTCAATACCAGGCTGAAAATTAGATACATCTGTGTAAAGCTGTGTCTGTAGTAATATTAGTCAAAGGAAGATATTTTTGTTGATCTTACGTACATTAACCTCTAGATAAATGCGAATGATGTGTGCTTGGTACTCGAATGGTCTGGATTTGTAGCATGTTCGTGTTGCGACACAAATGTACTTTACTTTGTATTGTGCAGTTTGGCTTTTCATTATCAGCAGATGAAAACATTCTCCACACTCCTGAAAAACACCTGTAACATTAATTACACTTCAGAATTATGTTAAGATCCGTATTCTGCTGCATCATGGTATAATACATAACATTGTCATGAAAACTGTAACAATGTAAGTGTCGTGTTAGATGTCTACTGTACTCGTAATCTTGAATATGCTTTCTGTTCAGTGGGATGAAGCAGAGATAATCACTGCTTCTTATTTGTACCCAGCATGTAATGGCTGTGCCATGACATAAACCTCTTAGGATAAGCTTGTCCATATCATACTGTGTTATATTTTTATTCAAACTTTGATCTACAATGACAATGCCTTAGTATTCATATCAATTTCATTCTCAGTAATGACAACGCCTTAGTGTCTCTCTCTCTCTCTCTCTCTCTCTCTCTCTCTCTCTCTCTCTCTCTCTCTCTCTCTCTCTCTCTCTCTCTCTCTGTATTTTTCTATCTATTTGTCTCACTCTATAACCTTTAAATGTTTCAGTTCTAGAAATATTGTGCAGTTTATAAAATTTTCATAAAATTATAATAATAATCATATTTGTGTAACTCTTCCTAAGGTGTATCAATTTAAGAGCCTAATTACTTTGGCAGTTTCAAAACTTCTTGATTAGGAAACGAAAATAATGTGGTTCGTTATTGAACTTTTTTCATTTGTTTCAAGTTGACTTGTTAAATTAAAGGAATTGTGGGGGATATTCATATTTCTACAAGAGATTTGCTAAGTGAGATAGCAATTTAAGGTACTGTATCTCTTTCTGTTATCTATGTTATATTTTCCAAGCATGATGTCATGTGCAATTGAATCTTCCATTTCATATACATTGTCTATTTTTATACCTTTTCACTTCCAACAGTAATTTAACATTATGGAATGTAGAGATACATTATATGTTTGACTAATAAAAGAATGTGTAGCATAATACGTGACTTATTTCAAACACTCTTTTGGAAAATTTCTTAAAGTTCAGTCTTTAACAAATATTTTTTTCTCTTAACTGAAGCTTATAATTGAGATAACATACAAAAATATTTTACATTTAAAGGCATTATACAGCAATTTAACCAGACCCAAATATACTATTTTTTTTAATTCTAGGTGGTCTGAAGGAGTTGCTACTAAAGAGAGGAGAGAACATTAATACTGTACACAACAAAGTTACAAAAGTTGCACAACTGCATGGGAGAATCCAAAGGGAAGTAAGGGAATATATTCAAAGTAAAACAGATTGCAACCTGGGACCATCATTAATACAGTACTGTGCCATAAATAGTATACAGTAACCAAAATACTGGGTTAAAATTTCTGAAAAAATCCAATCATTGGATAAAATGAAAATGTTGAAGGTTCTGACAACTTCTTTCAAGAGTTTATATCTGAAACTTGATATTTATTGTTGGTTAAAAGTTGGACAATCACAAAAGATATGTATGATTGTAGGTGTCATCGTATTTTATCTGCAGTCAGGGATTCGGTCATGAGAGTTATTCATGAAACAACCATGGATAGACAAATGCGACCAATTCGAAGATGGAATAATATTACTTTAATCTAATATTCTTTTTATAATGAAGAACAGTATACCAACTTCATATAATTGGTGGAATGATAACTCAATTTACTGAACAAAAGAATTTTCAGGATATTACTCTTTAAGGGCATCTAAGACATTTCTAGAATGCTGTATGTTTCTTGTGATATTCAGGAGCATTGTATTTGGATGTTTTTTGGATAGATAGTATTTAGTATTTAAGTGTGTACAGACACATATTTCATGCATAATCAAAGGAGGGGATATTTTAGTGCTTGAGGAAGTGTTATGTTTTAATTTATTGACTCAAAAATTCTCTTAGGTCTAATGGGAATGGTGGTGAATGAGTGTTTATAAAAATGTATATTTTAGCTTTTTAGTTGGTAAATCACCAGCCTGAATCTTTATTGTAAGATTAATGAGTCTCAATGAAGAGAGGGAGGAGGTTCACCACTTTCAATTTGTAGGTTTATTTTGGGAGGCCTGAATACCCAGAACAATACAGATGCTTAGTCCTTCATTGTGAATTCAATCTAAGCCTTTTAATGCTGGGCAATGTACTTGGCAACCATAGTCTAAATTAGACAAAACATTTGCTGTGTAGTTACATCAGGTTTGATTTGCCATCTTCCCTGGTTGTATTTAATAGTTATTATCATGTTTAATGCATTTTCCCTTTTGGCTTTTATGTATGTGATATGTGCTTTCCAGTTCCAGTGTGTACCAAACCTTCAAGAGATGAATTTTACAGTTTGGCTGAAAGGTATGAGACTGGTTGTTACTGTCACTTTTTTTTTCTGCAAAACATAGTCCTGTAATGGCAAAGGATAAACCAGACAACTGTCTCCAAAATACAACCTGGGGTGTATTTTCAATTCCATTTGAGGAACATTGTCACTCAAAACATAGCCTGTGGGATACTGCTTTCCAGTATATGTATGTTTGAATACATGATATCAATTCAATTTCCACCTGAACAGTGTAGCCTGTTATGAATTTTCTAATGAATAATGATAGGTGGAATATGACATAATTTTTATACCTGTAGTGTTTTCACCACAGTGTATCTTCTTCAGGTACCATTCAATGCCCTTTTGAAGTTAAAAAATGCTGCACCAACTGCTTGGTTCCATTCAGTCCAGTACAGTATAGGTACCACATTGACACTGAGTTTACAGTTTTTCTATCATTATTCAGGTGGCTTGCTAAAGATGTCAGTCTAGTCTAGTCTGATGGATTCCTAAGATCTTTGCCTGGTCTGAAAACATCTTCTTGATCCAAAATTGGTCGTAGAATTGCAGTAAATAACTTCTGGTTATGGGGCTAGATGTTTAATCAATTTGATTTTACCTTGAGTTTGAGCTGGTAAACCCTTCAAATTAATAAAATCTTTTGCTACTTCTAAATTAATAATCTCAGCCTTTGTTTTGTCTTTAAGTTCACTGAATTTTGTTCACTCTGGATGTTTTCCAAGCTTGTTTGATGACATGCAAGGATCATGATCTCTTTGTCCATCATAAGGTAAGGCATGTCTCAGTGGTATTGTGTTTGACCTAATGAAAAGAACTCTACACCTGGGTATAAAAGACTATTCAGCCAGACAAGCAGAGTTCAAATGTTTGACTCTCAGGGAGCTGGATGTGTTCTTAAAATATATCAATATTAATTATATCTTGTCAACTGCATCAGTTTTGTAAAAAAAAATAATTAAACACAATTGAAATTTAGAAGATTAACACAAGTATTAAAAATATTCAAGGAATTTGCATCCAATAATATTTTTGTGAGTTGACTGAAATTTGGGCATTAACATAAAATGTTATTCTTAAAGATGTACTGCATTCTCTACTAACTTGAATTGGTCATTATGGATGTTTTAATGGGTATGACTAATTGTCAAACAGGATAATACCCCTCCAGGCTTATTTACCTATCGTCTGGACAAAGTTTTAAATTACTATAACCATCTGTGGATTTAATCTTCTTTAATCTGTTATATCATTTCACAAATTCTGTCATTGTTCAGTGTAATGGACTTCCACAATGTTGCATAATCATTTACCCTCTGATGTAGTTATTACAGGTACACACTTGACTACCTTACCCACATCACCATTGCCTTAAGTACCAACGTCTAACACTGTTAAACATTTAGTGGCATAAAGAAGTTTATGGAACAGTACAGTATTTGATCTGGAGGACTGGAAAAAGAAATTTATTAAGAACATTTGGCACTACCTGCAGTACCCTGTGCAAGGAGCACTATTATCCCAATACCATTCACAATAGACAACCAACGATACTTGAACTGGACTTTCAACTTTCATTGTGTCCAGATCAAAAGCAAATATAAAATTACTGCACCAAAGAAGTTAAATCACAAAATAGAAATAATCACAGGAAATTGCATCATCATTAGAACTTGACATAAAAGGATAAAATCAGCAGACCTGTGCATGGTCTTTTCACTCACCATATTTTCATTCACCAAATTTTTTCATGTTGACTTGGTCTCTGGCCCTTTCTTTCAGATTCTAGCTCACCTTCCCTGCAGTCTTAACAAAGACATCTAATTAAAAATTCTGCAAAAGAAGTAGCAAAATAAAATAAAGGAATTAAGTACAAATACTCTTCTACAACAACAAAAAAAACCTTCAAGAAAGTTAGGCACAATGGTTGCTGACCATTGTGTTAAATGTTTGTTACTGATTACTGAACACTACTGTCTGTACTTTCTTTTAACTGGAAGATGAAAAAGTTTCAAAAATTTAATAAGGCATTAATATGCACTTTTCCTTTAGACCAATAAAACTGCAAATCTAAGATCTCTCAGTACTGTACAGTATGTACATTACACATATGAACACCAATCACAGGTAGAAAAAATAAGGCAGCACATGACTCCAGTATCACATAATGCTTCAGTGAATGTGATAATATCTAGGGTTTACATTACAAAGCACTTTCAGTTTGTAGAAATGCAAAAGTTTGTACTGTACAGTGAATGCATTACTGTGCCCGGGTTATGTCAGACTCAACTTACGTCGTTCCAATCTTACAGCACTTTTCAAATATATTCATCAAAAAATCAGTTCCGGGTTACGGTGTATGTTCTGAAGTTACGTTGTTTCAGTCTTATGGCGCCATAAGCAATGGAAGACTGAACTAGTTTCTGAGCATGTAGTTGACCGGATAATGACCTACTCTGGGTTGCTCACGCTCTGTAGCAATACCAAACTAAGTCCTCACTCACATGTTTGTATGTCATCATTCATTTTTTAATACAGTGTTCCGACTTTTGTCATTTTCCAATTTCCGTCGCACTCCAGGAGCTGAACTCTGACATAAGTTGGGTACTGCCTGTACACAAAATTATGAATAATTCAAATAAATTTCACACTACGTTACTGCAAACTCACTAGCTATAACGAAAAGATGTAGAGGTACTTTTAAGCAGATCTATCCTGAAATCAAACCATGTTTTCAGTAAAACATCAAATCTACAAATTATTTTATTACTGTACATCTCTTGGTGACATGCATGGCCATTCACATAATATTCAGTGAAATACTTATAAAAATCCCTAACACAGTTAGAGAACTGTCTACAGTTCACACACTAAAATTGCTAGTCATACACACAGTAACCTACTTGAAACAACTGGGTGAAACCTTCCAGGGCAAGACGCATAGCATTATACTTTGCAAGGTAACTGTCGTATAAGACGTCTGGGATTTGAGAATTAAATATAATTTTTGGATTATGTTTTGTGTTTACTTGATCCACCATTTTATCTAATACATCTTCTAGACTATCCACATCATCATCTAAACTTTCCAGTCTTCCCTCTAAGCTATCACCTTCTTCTTCCAAACTATTTAAAGTCTTCTCCAAACTATCAACATCATCTTCAATGGCAACTTTCTCTTCTAGGCTGTCATTATCAATACCAAAATCAGGATCTTCTGTTTGTAATTTTGAGTCATGGTGAAATGTCTCTAACTCAGTACTATCCAAACGCATCAATGATTCACAAAAACAAGTGGACTCTGGTGACCCCTGAACAACATTCTGATTCATCTGGAAATCCAAGTCATACCAAAAACCACCATATTTACTTTTGATGGTTTCATCTGTCAACAAGCCACAAACACATTTACACAGTTTCTGCTGAGAAAAGTTCTCTTGAGGAGATTCTCCATTTGCCAGACAGTCCTGAGAATACCAGAGGTGATGAAAGACAGAATCGACGCACCAGTCAAATTTTGTTGTTGATGAGCCACCTGCTACCTGGATGGCGAGTTCCATGAACACTCGAACAAAGGCATTGCCAACCTGTAATAAAGTATGAGTTATTACTCCTAGAAAAAATGTACAGCTAACAAAATGGCCTTTGTGAAAAAATTTCAAAATGGAGATTGAAGTAATATCAATTACAAATAACATGAAAATTTTTTAAGTACAGGTAATTTGTATTTATTTCCTAACATACAAACCCTCGTTCTTCACATACATAAATAAACAAACAGCTATAAATAATGATATATTTTATGGCAGCACAGCAAGGCACTTTCAAGTATAAGTGAAATTTCTCAATCTTATGATTACTGATAGCCTTAACACTGCCAAGAGAACTGTTAAGGGGAAGAAAACTTTTCTAGAGAATGGCTGAGGCATCTCCTAGCCTCATTCTCTATTACCTTAATACCTACTTCCTTGCCTCATTCTCTATTACCTTAATCCCTACTTCAAGGAAAGTCATGGTGGGTTAGTAGAACAGGAAGCCAACTACCATTTTGAGATGTTAGGCATTTATTGATACTACCTCGGAATCTACTAAAATTTTCAGGAACAATTAAAAATTCATTCAATGATGAATCTGTCTAGGAAATTGTCTTCGGAAAATGAATGTGATCAACACTGCTTTTTCAAGATGACTGAATTTGTTCTAAAAAAAAAAAAGTTTTTAACAGGGAATCAATATTCATAAAAATGTCTGTTAAATACAGAGAAGAAACTACTTACGCTGCTAACACATGATCAACATTCTAAGAAGGATATGACAAATGAAACATTATTTCGGAAGTTCCTTCATCCATTACATCATAATTCTGGCACCAAAAGGTCCCTTAAATACCTTCAACATTACCCTTGGCAATTCTCACAGCAACTAAATAAAGGTAAGATAATTTCATGGTGGCTTAGGTATACAGTACTATAGTGCCGACAAACAATGATAGTGACCATATTCAAAACCCAGGTCACTGGATTATGTAATCTGGTAAATAACCTATTTCTATACTTATTTCAGTAAAGAAATATTTTCAGAAAGAACCTACTCTGACAATGTGATGACTTGGGACCTCTGTCATGGATGCAAGGCAATCCATGTTCACTTTCACCATATGGATCACTTGAGTTGCTAGCCAGGTCTCTAAACATCCACCTCCAGCAACAACCTTCCCATCCACAACAGCCATCTTCAGAGCAGCAAGGCAGCTTTCTGTAACCTCCTAATAAGAAGCATATGACATTTTAATATCTCTTTCATTATGAACACAAGTAGTTTGTAAACCTTCAATACAATAAAGAAAGCTGCATCAATGAAAAGGCAATACAATCTCATTAACATAATGACCTGTTTTACGTCAGTCAGGCCAAGTGTAACAAAGTACCTTATTAAAAGTTATGTTTCACTGATTGCAAAATTTCTTAAGAAGCAAAGAGGAAAAATATGTCTACCTTTTAAACAGTATTATTACCATTACAGGTATTAGGTAGTTTAAAGAGAGCTAAAGGTGTAAGCAGTATGTATGCAGGTACAGTAAACAAATCAAAATCCAGGGGTATGAAACATGAGTGTAATAAATAGTGACATAAAACTTAGTTAGCCTTGGAAGAGCATGTGATACAGTAATGATTATACCCACTGAGAAAACTGAAAAGAAAATAATAAGTAAAAATCCATGTGTATTTAGAGAAAATGTACTATTTATGTACAGATTATAAGTCTTCATTATAAAACACATTTCCAAGAAGTCAGAAAGAATAAACCTGTGTAATGTTTATGAGAAAAACAGATGCAATGCACCACTTATTTAAAATGATCATATATTTCTAAAGCATAAATCAAAACATCATGAACTTGCCCATCAAGCTTCCTTATAAAATATCCCTGCATGATAAAAAGGACAACAAGAAAACATGAAAGTAATATTGGAATATACATGTGCTGTATATAATTAATAAAAATTAACAATCCAAGGCAGAAAGAAATGCAGCTGGGGCTGAAGGGACACTGCAAAGAACCTTTAATACTACCATCTATATTCTGATAAAAAAAAAAATCTGAATAAGAAAAAGAAACTGTGGCTGACTATAACCTCAAGTAAACACTGACAATACAGGCTATATACATTCACCATCATGTAGATAGGAATAAATGTGATATGATATAATCCAGCAACCATCAATAATGACCTAGATACTCCAGTTCATTAAGATATCAACAGTGAAAGAGTTTGGATTTTTTAAACATAAATAGAACTCAAATATAGATGTGCAGCAAGATAAAGAGCAAGTTCGAAGGCCCACTGTTTGTGGCTGTCCAACATTTGCATGTACAAAGATGTAAGTGAAGTTGTGGAAATATCAAAAGCATGAGCAATTTCTGATAGGATATGGGGTGATTAAAAAGCATTTTGATATAGCTTTAGCTTATGCATAATATCAGCAACATCATCATCATAATCATATACATTTTTCTGTCAACTTTTGCCTTCATGGGTTTAGGCATGAGATGCATTCCCACTTGTCATGTGCTCTTCTAGCCAGAACTCCTGTCAAATCTACTATATTTCTTCATCTATCCCTTTTTTCCATAACTCCCTAGGCCCTCCTACAGGTCTTTGTCCAGTTACAGTACTTCCAAATCTACTGCTTTTCTGATAAAGTATTTGTCAGCACATGCACAAACCATAATATCAATCTTTGGAATCCCAGTCTTTTGTCCAGCCTCTGGACACATCTCTCCACCAATTCTTCAATTACAATACTGTATAAAATTCCTACCATGCTCTGGCCTTGAATATCAAAATTCTAAAGTCACATCTTTTCTAAATATCCTCCATGTCAACTGTCAGAGTCCATGTTTCTGCTGCATACAGTAGAATACGTCTTATGTACACATCATAAATATTTGCTCCCTCTACTAATGAGGCATTTCCATTTACCAGCAGTCTAGCTACTATATCTCTATACTAATTCATCTGTGCTGCATTTGGTCTTTCTTATTGCTCTTTCAACACTTTCCCAGCCCCATATGTCCAGTAAGGTAATAGGTATAACCTACCTGTACTGCAACCTGCCCATCTATTACAAGGTTCTCAACTCACTTAACCCTTTATGCTTGCAAATGCATTTTGGGAATCACAAATCCCTTCTATGAATATTCTGTAATCCTGAGAAATTAAACTAAAAATACATGCATTACAGTACTGCCTTTCCAAAGGTCATCATTATCTTCATTATTCTTTCATTTATTCACCTGCCTTCTATAACATCTTCAGCCATTTCATACCTAACTTTATGCCCACCCAATTTTGCCTTGTGTCACCACCATTCCACCAGAATTTATATTTTTTCAAGTCACTTCCGATGGATTTTGTGCCAAGTCCTTTATACCTTATCTCTAGAGCACAATAATTTTCGTGTTTCTTCTTGTTAGCATTTCCATCACTTTCCTGCTTTTTACCACCACTGTTCCCACATTAATGTTAACACGAGATGGAAAAATGGACATAAGCAAATTACAAATGTCTGGAAACACTAACTACATTAAACGGTTACAAAAATGCCTACTACTAAAATTACAAAACAGCCTACAACGAAGGCTCTTTGGAAAAATTTTTAAGGTTGTTTTATCATAGGTACTCTGAGAAATTAAATATTAAACTGCATGACATTTAGTGTTTTTAGTACATGCATAATGTGAAAAACTTAAAACTATAAAGTTCATTAATATGAAATTTCTTCCTATGTAGGTAAAGATTAAATGATTTGCCTGTTTTAATTTTTCAGTTCTTATCCATTAGCCTATAATAGAGTAAGGGTAATAAAAAAATATTACTTAAAGCATCATGAAATATTTTCCTTTGCTTTAAAACTGTTCAGGATGTATAGCTTACCTTCAGGGTCCCTTCAGTGGTAGGACTAACTTCTGGGAGCAAGAGAGTAGAGAGGCAACTTGAATCCTGTTTCAAGAGTAAATAATTTTTCCCTCGCAGTCTAACATATTGTATGGACGATAACTTTCCCAAGACAGCGTTAGCTGCCTCTTGTTTTAAGTTACTCACACTTGTAACAGCTTGACAACCACTGAGTTTTATCAAAGAATCTGTGGCTATTGTTCCAAGTCTTTCCAGTACTATGCAACCTTTACGCTCTAATTCAAACTTGATAGCTGGATGGATGTATTTCTGATTTGCAAGCACATGAACATTTTTGTCCTTTAAAATGGACAAAAGACAAACAACCAGGTTATTGATAAAACTTTCCTCTTTTGAATAAGTGCCTGTCCACAGTAAAGATGTTTTTTCCACATCAGGTGACAATGGGACTGCAAACAACAAAACATTGATAACTTTGGGCAGCTGAGCAATTTTTTTAGATAGATTTGTATCAAACTCAGGTTCCCTATAGAGTAATCCCTCAAAAACTCTAGCATCTGATCCTGGAGGGCCCTCTTGCAACACATTCACGTGACCAAATTTGGTTGTCAAACCTTCATCCGGAATGCTCTTCAGAAAAGCTCTAACAATCTGAATGCTCAAGTTGTCCATTTCTGCTTTAGTGAGATTTAAGTTTGTTTTTGAGCCCAAAATAGTTTTGACAAAGGATGACACCTGCTGAATGTCTCCAATATCTATATCTATTACTACTTGGTCAGGAAACTGAGCCATCTGAGTCAGAAGCTGGTCTATTATCCATTCACAAACATCTGCAATTGCATAGTGGGGTGTGTTACCTTCACAACAAAGAGCTTCTTCTAGAAGTCGCACACAGAGGATCCCAGTGTATAGTCCACTTAGACCACAAGATGCATTTTGAGCAGAAATCAATGCGTTGATGTACTTTGCGCAAGGATGACCAAATGACAACTGCTTTGTAATATCAACTGAAGATGATGCTAGAGTACTTCTTCCCACAGAATTAGTAATTAAAAGTGTACCTCCTTTTGGACCATAGGCAGAAAACAATAGTTTTCTGTACTGCGCCAACATAGAAGCAAAAGACAAGTTCAGTAAGCTGTGACAATACACACCATTCACCCGTTCCTCTTGAAGAATTCCACCAGACATGCTGAAAAACAAGTCAATGAATTCCTTGAAAACCTATAATTTTTCTTGTATCAGAAAATAAAAAAATGTTTACACAAATTGTTAAATTTACATTTTCTAAGACATGCAGACATTGTTTTTCATAATATTTAATAATACAAAGGAGTTAATAGATCTTTGCAAGGACTAAAGTTTCATATGAAAACACAGAGTCAACAGGTAAGCCAAGCCCTTGATGGCTTGGTATACAAAAGGGCAGGTAAGCCAAGCCCAATGATGGCTTGGTATACAAAAGGGCAGGTAAGCAAAGCCCTTGATGGCTTGGTATACAAAAGGGAGCAGATGTTTTACAAGGAAATATAAATAACTGATCCCATTCAGAAAAAATAACCCTTGTATGTGAGTAATATTTAATAAAGAGAGAAAATATGTGCTATGACAACTTGAATAAAAACAGTGTCTGCAAAGATAACTTTTTCAACCAAACAAATCCATCATATTTGCCAACATTTGCAATCTTCAGTGTTCCCTGATTCAACAGTCTTTTGCCTAACAGATAAAAGAAGAATGGTATTTCTACACCCTCAGGTACCTATCAGTCACCTTTCTCATGTTTAGTTTGCAAAGCTATATCACCTCTGTTCAGAATTTCCCTGCATCTTGGCAGGATTGCCATATTTATTGTTCTTCGACCAGTCTCACTACTTTCACTATTCATTACCTAATTCATAACTCCTCAATTGCTGGCTTTGTGGTGTGGCTGCAGGGATAACTCTCCATTTACACAGGTTCTAAATACTTGTTGTCACTTTAACACAGGCTATGATTAGAGGAAATAATGATCTGTTTACACAAATTCCTCACATGAACAGAGGTAAAAAGAACAAGAAGCAAGAACAAAATTTCCCATACTGCCACTTACCAGCATCAAATGAAAAGTAGATTCCATTGCCTCTGAGCTGAATATTTGGGGAAATTTGGTAATAAATTTGGTCATCAACAGAGCCCATAGCGCAATTCGGAAGGAAAGCAAAGAGGGTGAAGGTAAGGCAATGATGATGGACAGTGAAAACTTGTGTTTTAATGTTCTGCATTACTCATAATGCTCAAATAACAATATTTTTTGTCAGAGCCCAAAAATAAGTTGAGCTTCCCACCGTCTCAGAACCTCATCTCCCTTTATTACCCTTGATTCTCACAGGGAAATTATGATCTATTTACACGATTTCCATATACACAACATCTGTGTAAATGAAGAATTATCTGTATTTGTTTAACTACCCTTAGAAAATTAAGCTCATTTTCAGTTGTTAGCAACATTTCAATGCTTTATCATTGTTTTTCTATGTTTCATGTGCAATTCTAAATTCCCTCCAATTTCAGTGTTACAAATTTATGCTAACTTGCCAACAAACAGCTGACTTGTTAGGATTCAGAGGTTGATTTGCATCCACGCTAACCAGCTTCACTGTACTGAGAAGGTTAATTTGATTTTCCCTCTTCTTGGAATTATATTTTTAGTATATAGTATTAAAATAATTTTGGCAATTTCAGGTATTTTTTTGCTATTGTATTTTTCTGGGTAGTATCTTCCTAGCACTAATGATCTGTTTCACTAATATTAAGTAGGCTACTTCTTTTACAGTCCTGTAGGTGCAATAACTGTTCCACTAATGCACTAATTTTATTTTTGTAAGTGTGTCAATTATATCAGTTAGCTGCACATAACTGTTACCCAATTATTGCAATATTAACTCATTTAATGATTATGTACTACAGTGAATTCCAATAAGCCTGAGGGTTTCATTTCATACCCTGGCAACTTCCTGGTCATGAGTGCAACCAATTTTGGGCATAATACAAAATGCATAGGCAATAACTGTTACTAGTATTTGAATGACCAAATATGTAGGCAATAATGTTAACTTTGGTTTAAATTTTCAGAGAATAAATAATTAAGTAGAAAAATATATTCTTTAATTTAATATGTAACCCTGACTATCTAAAGAACCCACATCTTTTATGCAGTACAGTAATTACTGAAAACAGGTGCTTTCCCCCAACCCTGTGGTCATGCAACCAGAGGGGCACATTTTCAAAAAGAGGACATACAAGTTGTGCCTTTCTAGGAGTAATGTCATGGAAATATGTGCTTCATTTTCTTAGGAGCCCTCTGTCTCCAGGTAGGCAATAGAGTTTTCATATCAGTACACAGTCAAGAGGAGCCAGTCTTCCAGTGATATTCCAGCAGCCTGGCTTGGGTGCAACACAGCCTACCTGCCTCCAGTTCACCCTGAGCACTCCTCACCACTCTTACTCTGCCCACTTCTCCTCCTGACAACTCAACACATGCCTTTACCAGTGAATGGCCTTGCACACAACTCCCACTCTTCCCACCAAACCTCTAGCTGATGTACTCATGACCAAGGAAGACTAATACCCATCCTGACTGAAGTACACTGTTTTATTCAATGTTTTTTTTTTACCCAGAGTTACAGCAGAAAATTGACATTGATGTGTCTGCCATGTCACTGCCTCAAGTAATATCACCTTCAGCTGTGACCCCTACTCCAGCAATGACTACAACAGAGACTAGTCCTCCAGCACTACAAAGTTCAAAGTTATCCTGCTACCAGCTATCCTGTTTGTATGCTCAAGATGATTCAAAACCTGTCATCTGTAAAGAAATCACAGTCACAACTATGAGAGATCCTGATGGGGTAAACACTTCTCCATCTTCTTCACTGGAGGTTATACATTCAGGCAAAGAGTACCAGCATATATACCAACATCCCTGAAACTGTAACTGTCATGATTCCACTGCTAGATGCACTTAAAGTCTTCATCATGAAGTAAATGCTCCCATGGTCAATATCTCTCCTGCTGTCATTAACAGTGACCACAGCAAAAGCAGCAACTGCAACCATTCCCCCTCTCACACAAAGCATAGCTGTAGTTTTTTTTCATTCAAAATGGAATTGCAGTGTGAGGTTGACTACAAACATCAATCATTATAACAACTGGCATGGTGACCCCACCAAGAGATACCAAATGTTTATATTTCAATAAGAATATTATCAACCAGTACCACATGGGGGAATCTGCTTGAAAAATGTTGGTGCCACCAAACATCTGCCATCTTTGTCTTCCAAAACTCACCAAATAAAGCCACTCAGTAGATGCTGTGGCTGCACCATTTTGCAAATAGACAATTCAACTTCAGACTTTCAGTTCACTGTGACACCACCCAAGGAAAAAAAATCACTTGTCTGTTACTTCAAGAAGGGGCCTGGATTCTGGCCGAGAAGTCATCAGATGAAAATTAAAAGGGTGAAAGGAATGTAAGGATTATGCAAAGAACCTTCAGTACCATCTGCAGTGTGCCAAGCTGAGCACCAGGTAAGAAGCAGCTTTTCCCCTCGCAAAAGCACTCAAAATGGAACATTCTTTACCTCTAGTTCATTCATAGTCAGACAAAGTTTAAGAATGAGAACAAACACCAGGTAGGTGAAGTTTGACGTTCCTTCTCAACTGTCATGAAGTATCACTTTGCTAGATTATAAAACTATCCACCGCTTAGTTTGCGCCTTGACAATGAGTATATACCTTTAAACATTTCTAAAAAATTGCAAGATATGAATCTTAAGTCATCAGGATTATCACAATGAAAAATTATAACTTCCCTGCATTCTAAAGCAACCTCATGATATTCAGGTAAATCATAAAGTCTCATGACTATTGAAATGAAAAGTAAATGAGTTTGATATCCAAAAGAGCATAACAGATGAGAGGGAGCAGAACTTATTGAGGTTGGCTCAGTCATTATTTTAACAGCCCTATCACATCTTCTATACCTTATGAAATTTGGTCTGAACTGCTTAGACCAGCGAAACAATCATCAGTGCTTTTTTATGTGCACTATATCTATTTCTATGGATCACATAAGTTTATTTAAATTATCAAATGTGATTTTGAAGTCCCGTGCAGTATAACATTAATGCCAAACTAGTCTTATGGTAAGCTTACCTGAAAACTAAGTTGTATGTACAAATGGTTAAAATTGCCTGGTTACTCTTTCTTCAAGCCTAAAGAAGATTTCAATTCTTCTTCTAAGTATCTTGCTCCCTGAAATAAAAGTAAAAAAATAAGGAGAGGATACAAAAGATAATTATGCAAAAAAGAAAAACTTTTCTATAGTTACCCCACAATCTTTGGTCACAGTTTTGTAAAGATGATAAACATTTCAAGCAGCATAACTCTAGGAAAACTTTTAATTTCAAATCAGACATCCCTGGATTTGTCAATATTACAACTGTTTCTTTCCTGAGACAGAATCTTCTCGCAACTGATTTTTTCCCTGATTAACATTAATCTTCCTCCTATCGAATAGCAATGCACTCCAGTGGAAGGCAAAAGCATTCTTGGACACTTCACATAATTCAGTCTACTGTAATCTACAGTCACAGAAAGAAATAGAATGGTTGCGTGTACAGGATATTTCCAACTGGAATGCTATATTTGCCAGTATAGAACACACTTTTTCTTAATAAAAAAAAAGGGGGGGCAAGATGAAGGTCAATTGTCAAAGTTTAACCTATGGACAACTATTTTTATGGGCAAACAACAAAATCCCACCCTCAAGTGTAAACACAAACTAAAGTGGTCTCTCATAATAATACAGTATAAGACTCAACAGGCACAGAAGCCATGCAATGAAATATATTATTTTGCAAATTAGAACATTATATTTCCCATTAAACAGATATAAAGATTATATACAAAAATGAAATATGATAAAATATAATAAGATAGGTTCTGACTCTAAAGCCTAAGGGGTTTTTTACATTACCTACACAATAAGTAACAAGCATCAACAGTTTTAAACCACAGTTGCTATGCACCAGTCATTAGCTATAGTCAGACTTCAGTAAATACAAAACAGTCATACTTGCTTCACTCCAATGAGTGATAATTACGTATGATGAAAATGTAGAGTCCTTTGAGCTTAGAGTTCAGCAGTTACCCAAAATTTGGAGGAATCCATAGAGGAAACAAAGTTGCCAAAATGTTCTGATGATTACGTAATGGATGACAAAATACACCATAATGTTAACTGTTGCTATAAAATAATTTTACATGTTCTGATAACACATCAAGAGGCTGTGTCATCACCAGATTCACAAAAATTGTATGAAGCAATGGAAGAAGAAGTATCCTCTTTGAAGTATTATGCCACATTTGAAGTTATTCCATCTCCAAAAAATAGGAGAATAGTCAGGAGTCATTGGGTGTACAGTATGTGTTCAAAGGGGTTTTGCAAATGGTTATACAGTAGTCCAACACAGGGAAATGAGTAACAGGAAACATTTGCTCCTCCTGCCAGGATGACCCCATTGAGAGTAATACAACAGGTGGCACAGTTTGGTTCAAATGTTTCTCAGTTAGATATAAGAACCACTTACCTCAATGCACCCATGGATTGTGAAATTTTTGTAGAATAGCCTGATGATATCAATGTTGGTATTAAAGCTTTTGTGCGAAAATTAAAAGAATCCTTGTATGGGTTGAAACAAAGTGGTCATAACTGGAACAATGTGTAGTATGATTCTTTGGTCAATTTAGGATTTTGTCTTGTTCAGAGTACAGGATATTGTGTATATCCTAGAAAAACAGATGTTCTATGATTTTTACCTTGTCTCTGTTGATACCAGACTTGCGGAAAATATCTTACTTTCTAGGTACCAAGTTCAAATTTCAAAATACTCTGAAAATGAGCCAAGGTCATTGTCTCAAAAAGAGTCTCCAGTAATTACAGATGGAAAACTGTAAGTCAAAGGCTACAACTTGTGAACTTAGGTTGAATTTTTCCACTAACTCTGAAGTCCCTGATGTTGTAAAATAGAAAGAAATGATTGGTAGTTTGTTTATGCAATGACTTGTACTACCTGATTTGAGCTGGATTGTTACTAAATTGTCATAGTATTTAAACAAACCAAGTGCTGAACATCATGTGCTAGTTGTTAAACATGTTTTGAGAGTAATCAAGAGACATTAGATCATGAATTATATTTTTGCTACAGAGAAGATAGCTAGATTGTATGGATGCAGATTGGGTCTTATCAGATGATCGTAAGAGTATAACAGGATATTGCTTCAGATTAGGTGAAGGGTCAGCAATAATTTCTTGGAACAGTAAGAAGCAACCAACAGTTGCATTGTCATCATGTAAAGCTGAGTATATGGCCTTAGCTTCAGCTGCCCAGGAAGGGATTTTCTTTCTTCAGTTGTTGAATGATTTAGTAGCAAGTGTTGAGTTCAAAAAAGTTTACATTATGACACAATAACCAGGGTTCCACAGCCTTATCCAATAACCCTGTTAGTCATCAAAGGTCAATGCACACTGATGTGGGATATCACTTCATAAGGTTAGAAGTGAACTGTGGTAAACTGGTGCTGTCTTTATGTTCCAACAGAATTTAATGTTGCTGATGTTTTACAAAAGCCTAAAATAAGGCTAAAATGCAAAGTTATGAGTAAATTATTTAGATTCTAGCACTGACTAAACTGTATACAGCATTTAATAGATTGGGTGACTAACACTGTGTTGTACCATTATAAGATATGTAATTTGTAATCTTTCATATTCTGATATTCTAGTTCATAAATATTTTACATTCAAGGAGGGTCTCAAGGTGAGAGATACCTAAAACATTTTGTATATCAAGCAACTTTACTGTTGTCTGAAACAACGAAATAAAGTAGTTGGTGGTATGTGACTGCAGTGAAAGGGCATTTTTGTTTTATTTCTACTACAGTTGACCCCTGGTATTCGTGGGGGATGCGTACCACCACCCCCTGCAAATAGCTAAATTCCTCAAATACTGTTACTTAAAACCCCTCTAAAAACACTTATAACAGCCTATTTTGATAGTTCAAAACACCAAAAAACCATCAAAAAATGCTTATACCTGAATATTTTCATACTTTTATCACAAAGAGTGCATTTAGTTACGAAAATGATATGAAAATAAAGTCATTTGTTAAAATTTCTCTAAGAAAAATACCACGAACAGGTGACTTTCCTGCAAATAATGTGTTTATATGTTCCATAGCGAAATCTGCGAATAAGCGGGGGTCAACTGTAGTTTGCAGTTGTATATGTGAAGCCACAATTTGAATAATTTTCCTCCATCATGATGAGAAAAATTATAACATGAGATACCGTATTATCCTGGTCTGTGCTAATAGCATCTCATAAGAGTGAATACAAATACAGTAGAAGCAAACATCAGCGCTTGAGAGTGCACAAGGAAAGCCACCAACAGCAGACAGTCAACATTTGAAAACCTAAACAAAATTTATTCATGATGTAATTTAACCTTCCAATCAAAACATTAGCTGTAACCAACATGGTTTAGCATGTGGATAAAAGTATGTCTAGGTATCTATGAACCTCACATCATTTATCTTCATGCAGTTGCATAATTTTATCATGCATAAATAGCTTACCTCAATCACTGGTAGATCTCTTTTCTGTTTCTTGGGAACAAACATTTCATTATCTTGTAGTTTTTGCCATCCAACGTGAAATCCAATTATTATAGGAACCATGACCAACATTACCATGTTTCTTTTCATAAATTCCTGAATGCGTCCAAACTTGGGGCCCATTCTGTAAAATGATAAAAATGTTCAGTACAAGGTTTATAACTGAAATCAGGTTTATTCCAAATACGAAGCACTAGAGTGAATGTATTCTCCCAGAAAACTACTGAATTATCAACACATTACTCAAAAATGGTAAATACTACATCAAGATTAAAATTTGCAGTTAACAGATTTAAAAATTTACAAATCATTTGAAGTTTTAATTCTCAACACCATTTCAATGCTTTGTAACTACACAAGCCCATATATTGCATGTGCTCTATCTGTCACTAGATGAAAATGAGGATGCAAGCAGGATCCTCAAGTGAGAGTATGCACTTCCCATATGTTTACTGAGAACCAGTGACTTGCTAAAATGTAGCTAGCCAATATTCTGTTCTTAGACAACTTTGAGTCATTGCTTTACAAATGCTTTCTCTGGTCTAAGCAATTAAAAACCAATATTGAATTTCATAATAACCCGATGCTAATTAGTGACTAAGACACCCTCAGAGGGTTACTGTACATCAATTGCCATGTCATTTGTTAATGCACACATGGTTTGCAGTTGTGTTCAGGCACTTCCTCTGGTAGCAAACTCACTTAGTGCTCTTTCTTGAGTTGACTTCTCAAGGTTCAAAGAAAGACTTCTCAAGGTTTCGCTGCTTGCTTATCATCAAGGTACAGTACCAGCATAATTTTAAAGCGTGAGCAAAACTCATGACTGCTATGGAAGTTACAACACTATCAAAAACAAGAAGCACCATACACAAGTGAAAGACGTCACTTGACACTGATACATTATACATCAATATACAAACTTCAGGTATTGTCCTTCATTGATGAAGGGAGTACAAACATCTAGAAAATTTAAGTGTTCCAGCTCAATAAATGTCTATTTCCCAACCAGATGAGTTTAAAAGAGGGAGGAACATCGCTGAAATTGTTGCAATATCAGACCAGGGCAGCATAATACATCAGGAAGTTGTCAATGCCAGTGTTACAAAAGAAGTATTGGTGTGAGAACTCTCTAGCACCCCCAATGTCAATATTAATCACATTAAAAATTTGGGATGTGTTCCTATGGGAATAAAAACCATTGCCCTTTATGTACGAGACTCATTCCTTCGGTGGGAGTTTATCGCTAAACTGACTGGCAAGTTGAATTGCCACCCAGAATTGTTACATTCCCAGTCATGATAGTGAGCAGTGAAGTGTCGACTACTCTAACCTCCTATTCAGTCTGGCACAGGGACACCAGACTGATGGGGGTCTAAACCTGAGTGAGAAGTGTCTGGAATGTTGCTAGTATAAGAAAATACTGAGAGTTAAGTGTGACCACTACAAGGGTTGACAAGCCAGAAGGCTGGTAAAATTTGACAACTGAAACTGATGGGTTCAGCTTACGGGTCTAGTGTTCCCCCTCCATTATTAAAAGGGGTAGTGTAGGGAGCTGCCTCTTAATAAGCTTAAGCTCTAAGACTGGATGCCCAGCTTGTGCTGAAGGATACTCTTTCACAAAAAAAGATGTTTTGTGTTCTGTATGATCAAGTAGGCTACAGTTTGATGGTGAATACCAAATAATCAGATGCTTCCCAATCTTATCCTTCCTTTTGCAACAAATAATCAGATACTTCCCATCTCATCCTTCCTTTTGCAATATTTTTCAGTTTTGAAGGGTGATATGAGACAGCATTTCACTGTTGTGCTACAGGAAAATGCTAATCAAAAGGGAGTGCTTGAAGCAGGAATATCTCTTATTCAGTAGAGAGGAAACGTTTTAAGGAAACTTACATAACCTATGGACGTATGACAAGTGAAATCATGGCCAGCAAATATTGCAAGACCAATAGCTACTGACTGTATTCAGGACAAAGGTATACAGTTTACTTTAAGAATGGTATGTGTTCCTTACATATTAATCTGTTATAGTAAAATACATACCATCTATCTTCATATATAGAGCACATACATTATACCTAATAGTTGTAACACAACCAACCGTGTGATTAGTTAAACAAGTGTTGCTAGTTATTTTTTTTTTTTTTTACCTAAATATCTACAGAAGAAACTGGTAGAAATCTGTAGAGGGCAAGTATAGTAAAAAATTATATTCATTGTAATTTATGCATAAATTCTTGAGTATTCACACACAGTTAAGAGAAAATAAAATGACTTGAAGACAGATTACAAAACTTTGACCAAATTCTGTAATGATCCTCATAATTATGTAGCTGAATCCATCCAAAGTTTAAACTCAGAGTAAATGCTATTTTGTTGATTAGACTAACACAAGTCTCATTTCATTATTTATTTATCTTTCTTTTTAATTTAGTGTTATTCATCCTATTTTTCTTTATTACCTATATTTCTCTATTAGAGTTAATTCTTTACCTCTTTGTTCTTTTCTATACTGGCCTGCTTTTCTCTATGACAACCCCACAGCTTACCTGCATTCTGCTTTTCCATTTAAGGTTGCAGGTGGACTTGTAATAATAATAATAATAATAATAATAATAATAATAATAATAATAATAATAATAATAATAATGATGATGATGTAAAAAAATCATATTTGTGTTGTCAACCTCATACGTCAGTGGTTACAAGAGTATTTTCCTAGATGAGGCTGTTGATCCTTCTGACCCTAGAAAATCTTAGAATGAAAGATTATATTGTTTGAAGGGGGAAGGGGTTACTGCCATAGGTTAAGATATGTTAGGCTGTATTCCTGTAAACAGTCCATCCTGCCATAGCCTACATTTCACTCAAGGTTAAGGGGGACCCAGGCGAAGTGGGGTCCATCACCCTATGTCAGGTTAGATTAGGAAGAGTTCCATTCCCACATCTGTCTGTAATGTAAGATTGTCATTTCTCTATTAATTAGAATTTGTTAGGCTACTGTTAGGAGTAGGAAAGGGTATATAGCCTAGGCTACTTGCAATGTGTTAGCAAAGCATTTCTTACTGAAATGAATATTGGACCTGTTCGAAACACGGAAGATAATATAGGAAATAAAAAATTTTAATACTGAGACGATTTCAATAGGCTACAACAATTACACTACTGATTTCAATTGGGTACGTCAATCGTCAAAAAGCTATTATAATATAAAAATATAGAACATTTATAGGCTATGAAAGCAGACTTAAATCTGGAAAGGCTAAAACATATTATATTGATGCCCTTAAGAAATCTACAATATTCTAGGTTTATTTAACCGATAAGCCCTCGTGCCTAATCTACCACATAAACATCATCTTTAATTGCCTGCCGGAAAGTATCTAGGCGTGGGGTATCTATGCCTGCGACAAAATCTTATAGTTTATCCTTAAATTTTATCTTTATCAATATAAAGATTCAATTACCTGTCGTTAAGGGACGACCGCAAGTCTCAAGTGTTTTATAAGCTATCAAAACAACACCATCATAGGGAGGTTTGTTACCTAACCTTCACATAAGTCCAACAGCTGATTTCTGTTGACTGGTTGCGTTCCTTTAAGATAGTCGACATTTCATTTGCATATATTGGTAAACTATTCTACCCAGCAGGCAATTATCATTAACTGATAAATGTATAATATAATCGTACCATATTTCCTGACTAAATCTGATAACCCTTGTCAAAAACGGTGGCGAAATATCTTGGTATTAGGTCTGTACATCACCAGGTTCCTTAAATTTTATTTTCCTCTTATTTTACAAGAAAATTATTTAACCTAATTTGACAGTGCTTAAAATTTACCGTGTTAGTTGCACAAGTTTAGGTTGCAAGTGCAGTCATTGCAATAAGCGGAGTCATAGTGAGCCCGTAGCAAAAGCCGTTCATGCTAAAACCGTTCAATACCATTTAAAACAATTTTTTTTGTACAGCAAGTTATATCTCTCTTTACTAGCATAAATCACCATTAATTTGATTTAAGCTTTCAGTCGCGCTAAGCTTTACAGTCACTCATTGCTATTTTTTTCTAATGATGAAATTTAATAGCTACGCAGAAAACGGAGAACTTTACTGGATTATACTGGATTTTTTGCATAGTCAAGAAACTGCGGACTTCATCATTATGTCTTATATATGTTGTTACTTACTTTTTTTCTCTTATACTATAGTTTGTTCTGCCCCAGCTGGTGATCTTGCACTGTTAAGTCAGTTGTTTCTGACAAATGATGATGCAAAAAGACTGGCCCGTAAATGTGTGGACAGTCTTCATTTGAACGATAACAAAATACAAAATTTCCTCAACTATTACACTCATCAGTTTGGCAAATCTGTATTTTTATTCTGGATATCAAAAGGAAGAAAGCGAATAAAATCAGTAGGGAGAAAAATTAAGTATTTCCAGCATAGTCTATATAAAATTTCATGAGTATTATAATAGGAGGTTGAATAGCGCTAATATTTTGCATGCATAAACATAGAAGAAAACAGAAAAAGTTGCAGCACTCTTTATTTTTAAACATTTGGCAATTTCACAGGTCACTTTTTGAGATTTCGGTAAGTTGAATATGAGACTGGCAAAATAATCCGTAGATTTTGCCTGAAATATGAGTCATTCTAAAAAACCTGTATATTGCACTCTAATCTACAAGTCTGGCAGCAATGTTATGCAACAGCCACGACCAGTCCACGTGATCAGCTGAACCCGCACATGCATGCAACATGAGGTTTTGTGTCCTGTACTCGTATTGTCCTTCCTTTTACTAGAGTCTAGAGTAACTTGAACCAGACGTATGTCTGACTTCCATCGTACCTTCTTTGCTGCTCAGATATTAGTAACTGCAACTCTCTCTCTCTCTCTCTCTCTCTCTCTCTCTCTCTCTCTCTCTCTCTCTCTCTCTCTCTCTCTCTCTCGTCTGAGCCATCGTGAAGATAGGTTATATACATAAATCAATCAATCTTAGGCCTACTAACCAAAAAATTTCCCAGATTGTACTATAACATTAATCTTACGAATATATATTGTACGGCTGGTATGCTTTTTCAAATCCGAGATCCCCAGTTTGACAAAACTTCACTGAAAGAACAAAAATACTTCTTTATATTTCACGAAGACTGACAGTAACTTCTTGTAAGATTTTTTTTTTTTTAGCGCACAGGGCTTTGTTATTATATAAAATACACTTGCTGAATTCGAATTTGCTTGAATGTATTCGAAAGATTGTGTCAGGAATAACTATCATCTGTCTAAACAGCGACAGCTGAGCAATTTTCGTGAAGGAGTGACTGTCCTTATGATTATCACTGGTGGCTCTCTGAATGCTTTCTTAAACATTGCTGCTGACACTGGTCTCTTAATGGATTCCTTCCTGGTTTATTTATTTATTTATATAACTGTTCAGGGGGTTAACCTCACGCTCGCTCCTACACTGGTATCAAGGCTTATTATGGGCGTGCATCTTTGTAATATATGAAATGTAATATGAGAATTTAGACCAAAGGGCGTTGGGGCGTTGGGACCTATGAGGTCATTCAGTACTGAAGGGAAATTGAGAGTGATAGATTGTAAAGGTGTAACAGGAGGATAACCTCGCGGTTGTACTATGAAACAATTGTTAGGAGTGGGTGGAAAGTAAGATGGAAAAAAGAGACTGTGAACGGAGGTAAAGTAAAAGGAATGAAAGAGATTGTAGATATGGGTCGAAGGGTGCTGCAAAGAACCTTTAGTAATGCCTACAGTATACCGCGTCAGGTGCACTGACGACACTAAACTCCTACGGGATTTGGGGGCGTGGGGCGTGCATCTTTGATACCTCTAATGCACGCAAGCGTTATCAATTGTGTACGTGGTCCAGATAGCTCAAACCATAGATGTTATCTGTGGTTTGGATGGTAACAAAATGCTTTTGACGTCTTCCTAATGATCAGGACTCTGGCCATATTTTTGCGCAATACAGCTCTCTGCAGTCTTTTCAGTCCTGTTTATACTGAATACAAAGTTACAGAGAAACTACTTTCTTATTTTGAGTATCGTCGTAAGTAAAGAAAAAAAGAAGACGAAAATATTGTCTGCAATTAGCGTCGTGAAGGTCTTAAAAGCCAGACAAATATAAAAAGTCCCGTATCGACATATGATGCAATCATGTCCTCTGGCCATATCTGGGTTCCGCTGATGGGGAAAGATAACCATTAAATAAAATCCACTATCAATTGATTTCATTGAACTGAGCATCGGTCTAGGTATGAGTCTATCGGTTTAAGAGAATCTTTTCAGCAAAAAGAAAAAATAAATAAATAACAAGTAGTACTAATAAAAGGGGGTAGATATACGCAAGAAATAAATAAAAGAACAGGTAAACCGAGACAACGACCTTTAGCATATCATAAAAATCGACACGAAATAAGTCAGATTTACTAAAAAGAATACTTTTTATCTAGGCAAACTTGACACAGTGATATTTCTCAAGAAATAGATTACATAGAGAAGCTCAGCATTTTGTTTAAATCTATGTAAAAACGTTAAAATATCTTAAAATAAGGAAAATGAGTAACAAATTTTCAGAGCAAACGATACGGCTGATGATAAAAATAGTTTCATCGTCATAATCCTCTTTGTTCATTACTGTAGGCAGTTGTATCGACCATCATTTGCTCCATCGGACCCACATCGGGCGGGTCCCGTGTATTTGGCGGTTAATGTTTATAATTTTCATGGATAAATTGTCCTTTTCCGTAGCCTAACTTCTTTTCTCCAAAGTTATTTTTCACGAAGACTGGAAATCGAATTTCCGTAGATTAGGCTTCGGACGCCGAAAATAAAAATGGGGAAATTACGTCAAAACTCAGGTGCACGTCTGTCTGCAAAATCTCCTAAACACACCCCCTTTCCACCTTTCCCCCACCCCTTCCCAACCCCTACTCCATTTCGGAGGGTCTTATTCCTTCCACCACCTCCTTCCCTTCGTTGCGGATCAATAGCAACCAAGGTTGAGTTTGCACGCACAGGCTATCCCAAGTCGCATTGGTTAAACTTTGAAGAAGAAGAAAAGAAGAAAACAGAAAACGTGTAAGGACTAAAGAGGGCGAGCGCGCAAGCAGGTCGAACCTAATGGTAATTCCACATTCAGAATGGCGTTATATTATTATTCCTGGTCACCGTGTTCTTGTTCTTATTCCCATTCTTTTCCAGATCTTTGACCTTGAATGACCTTGACAATTTCGAAGAAACAACTGGAAGCACGATGCGGGAAAACGAGAGTTACAAAGTAAGACTTTTGCCACCGAATCTCTTTCCGTCAGGGGAAAAAAATACCGTTCGGGCCATCAAAAAAAAACTTCTAGTAATGTTTATGTCAAATTTTTGTCTATATACACAGGGGAAACCGTTTTGCTCCCTCCTTAAAGCATTATATCCGCGCAAATATGAGCGTGGAATAATCAGGATTACTTCAGCATTGCTAAAATTATAATTTAACTTTCCTTTCACTTAGTTTTGAAAAACATCCCATTAGAAAAGAAGTAACCACCAGTCTTCATTGTAAACAAAAACAAGCGTGAGTAGGGTACCTCATTCTTTTTCTGCAATGTTTTTGCCATCTCCCAGCCTCTTCCTTTGCTTCATATATAGATATTTACGAAGTTGGCAAGTTTTTGTTTAATCGGCTTAAGTCCTTTGTAACCTGAAACTATGTATGTGGGATATACGTTTTAGAGGAACATTTCATTTAATGGCAACAACAGACAGGAGCGATTTTGATTATGAATCATTTTCATGTCTGTATAGAACTGATCTTAGTTGAAATCCTTCTGAACATTATTATTATTATTATTATTATTATTATTATTATTATTATTATTATTATATTACTGGAGAAACAAATCCGCGTTTATGTATATGAACATATATTTAAAGATAAAACTGTACAGATAGTTTTATCTTTAAATTTATGCACATAAATATATGTACATATATTTAAAGATAAAATTGTACAGATAGTTTTATCTTTAAATTTATGTACATATACATAACTGTGGATTTGTTTCGTCATTTTAAGACTCATGCTACTATGAATATATTATTATTATTATTATTATTATTATTATTATTATTATTATTATTATTATTATTATTATTTATTATTATTATTATTATTATTCCCCCGCCAACATAGTCGGTGGACTGTAGGTTTTAGGTTTTCTCTCCATTCGTCTGTCAGCCTATCTTCCACCACACCTATCAGGCTAAAGGGGCGTCAGTCAAAACTGATGCACAGGTAGATCATCGCGCACAGATGTGCGCGAAGGAAGATTATCAGTCTGCCTGCAGGTCTACCTGTCCAGTCAGTCAGTCAGACTGTCACGCTTACCTTTTCAACACAACTCTCCCTATACGGCTAGTGCCGTCAGTGCACCTCATGCGGTGCATTGTAGGCATTACTTAAGGTTCTTTGCAGCGTGCCTTCGGCCCCCAGCTGCAACCCCTTTCGTTGCTTTTGCTGTACTTCCTTTCATATATTCTCTTTCTTCCATCTTACTTTCCACCCTCTCCTAACAGTTGATTCATAGGGCAAATGCGAGGTTTTCCTCCTGTTACACCTTTCAAACCTTTTACTGTCAATTTCCGTTTCAGCGCTGAATGACCTCATAGGTCCCAGTTGCTTGAACTTTGGCCTAAATCCTACATTCAGTTCTCCCCACACGGTTGTTGGGATTCAGTCAAATGTAGTACAAAGGTAAACTTCTTCTTCAACTTCTTCTCAGCTTTATCCCTTGTCAGGGCAGCTGATTTTAATGAGCCTCCTCCAACTGTTTCTGTTTTTGAACGGTTCATTTCACAACTGGTTTTGGAAGGTTTCTAATGGACGATGCCCTTCCTGACATCCGACCCTCCCTATTTATCCGGGCCTGGGACCTGCAGTGAGTTTGTCCTTTCCTTAGCGCGTCTGACATACTTACCTTGATCCTTTTACTGCCAGACTGTGGAATGACTTTTCTGGCACCGACTGATCTCGCTGCTCACAAGATAAAATGTGCTGCAATGCCACTGTAAAGTGATGTGCTCTATAGATTTCTTGATTCGCACCCCATGCTTCGTGTGTAGGCGTTTGTTTGTTAATATGAATGCCTTAATTATTCTCTTATTTATTAAAAATTTTTCTCTTTTTACCTCTCCGCACACGTGGGGCTTGAAAGTCAACGCGTAGGATGAATTCCGGGAACCGTAGTTTTCCCAGTCGTCCGTTCCACGTGTCTCTCTGTCGCTGTGGACACTTGCCTCACTTATCAATAACGCGACGTTCCCAGAAGGCGAAATTGCGGTTGCAAATTCTGGGACTTTGAACACGGTGGCCACAGCTTTTGAATGAAAAGAAATGTAGACTAAATGAAGCCCTTTCAAATAACTGCTAGTTAGTGACTTTATAACCTTGACTTTGACCTTCACACCAGAAATAGATGCCATCGGATATTCGCTTTTCAAAAACCCATCTTCTCGGGGAAAATTGCGAGAACCGTGGTGTGTCTCTTCAACGTTCAATCAGCGGGAATGCTCTTAGAGAAAAGCTGGAAGGGGTCGGTAGGGGACATGCATTGTTTTTGCAATACCTTCTTCTTCTTCTTCTTCTTCTTCTTCTTCTTCTTCTTCTTCTTCTTCTTCTTCTTCTTCTTCATTATTATTATTATTATTATTATTATTATTATTATTATTATTATTATTATTATTATTATTATTATTATTATTATTATTATTATTATTATTATTCGATTATTATTATTATTATTATTACAGTCTCAGTCTTATGGATCAACGTAAATAACCATTAGCTTGTGAAGGAAGTTTCCACTGAACAGGATTCCCATACCTGAATTTAAAGAAGGTGAAGGAACAACAAATAAAATTTAGACTCTTTCTTCCAAAAATTCACTGCACTTTCTCTTACAGAAGATATTACGTTACTGCATGGCTGACGTTTCATACTGCATGTGTCTTGTAATTTTCTGCCATTGCGGCAAACGTACCAAACATCCAGCGATTATATTGTTTACAAAAGGATTGCCAAACACGAAACATGACAAGGAATTGTAACATATGCATGTAGACACATGTCAGTTAGCAGATGAATACAGCTGGGGAATAATTTTTAGGAACAAGTCCTTTAAAAGGGCAGTGGTATTGACATTTAAGCGTGATAGAGAGAGAGAGAGAGAGAGAGAGAGAGAGAGAGAGAGAGAGAGAAAGACAGGTCGGCCGTGTGAATGGGAAAGCCTGTAACGACAATTTAAAAAGTCACATTTGCTGATGGGGTATTTTGGTATTCTCTTGCAAGATTCTCGTGCTGTTTTGCCGAGTTGTGGTTCTTGATAACACATTCTTGATAACACACACGGACATATATATATATATATATATATATATATATATATATATATATATATATATATATATATATATATATATGTATATATATATATATATATATATGAAATATAAAATGTGTGTTGTCTGTCATGTGTGTGTACGTGTTGTGTATGAAATATAAATGCATAAATGCTAGGTAGTCCACAATGAAATTCTTATTACAGAACATAGTATACTAAAAATATATATGTGCAGAGCTTATAGCTTTCGTCCATCTGCTGTGGACTTGATCACTAAAATGGAGTATAATATACAACTCAAGAAACAAAAGAAAGCAGGAAACCATATATACAAACAAACATTAAAGAAAATAAAACTATTTAATCAGGCTGTTGGCCCTGAAATCAATTCTAAAATTCTTCGGGACCTTCTTGGCGGAAGAAACCTGGAGTCTTCCGCTAAAGAGCCCACAAAGTGATGTTGTTCTGAATTATAACTCTGATTTAGGGAAGAATTCAACTGACTACAGCAGTTATATTTCTAAACTTACGACTACCAGCACATTTACAAATTTCTTCACTTATAATACTATTTTCAAGTTTCCATCAAATGTATTATTTAGCGAAATGAGGCGCCTTCGACACATCTTCTGCTGGATCTTTCGGCAGTGTCGAATATGCATTTTTACAAGTATTTGAGCTATCTGTATCGACGGTGATTTTATCATTCACTTCTTGACTTCTTGTTTCAGCAGAGCGTCAAGTGTGTCTCTCTCTCACCATCCAGGATGTATGGTGAGAGGGACACAGTTGATACTTTCTGAAACAAGAAGTCAATTATAAAATCACCGTCTATGCAGATAGCTGAGATAATTGTAAAAATGCACATTCAACACTTTGCCAAAAATGGGACGATACACATACACTCTCTCTCTCTCTCTCTCTCTCTCTCTCTCTCTCTCTCTCTCTCTCTCTCTCTCTCATCCACCCACGATCCAGCAGTTAAAGTATGTATTTGTCAGTAACTGGTCAGATCACTTTTCCTGGAGCCATGCCCTGCTAGGGAAACAGCTTAACTCCTATCGAATTCTTACGCCCTTGTGGCGTCTGTTGCTTTACGATAATTTTCCAATTTCCTGTACCTTATCTTACTTTCAAGACTGTAGCAGAGAGAGGTACTTTTTTTTCCTTCGCTTTTCCAACTTCCTGTATCTTTTCGCGTCCTCAAACCGAGACGACATTGCTGCATATAAGCTCTGGCGAACATAATGCTCGGAAAACAGTCTGCAACAGGACTGATAGGGTTGGTGCACGCGACAGTGGGTCACAAATGACGATGAGGCATATATATATATATATATATATATATATATATATATATATATATATATATATATATATATATATATATATATATATATATATAGGCTATATGCGCTTCACTGTCATTTGTGACCCACTGTCGCGTGCACCAACCCTATCAGTCCTGTTGCAGACTTTTTCCGAGCATTATGCATTATACAGTATATATATATATATATATATATATATATATATATATATATATATATATATATATATATATATATATATATATATATATATATACATCGTATAATGATATCCAGAACATCTCGAAGTATGCTAAAAATTATAATAGTATAATAGTAGTAGTTTTTGATGTAAAAACATCAAAGATAAAAATTAAGTTACGATTAGAAAAATGACTTTCTTAATGAGGATCCTCAATTTAAATAAGTGTACTTTCATATACTAAAGAAGGAGAAAAGGCCAGTCCAATGATTTTGTAAAGTGGTTGTAGCACACATCAGGTAGAAAATTAAATTCATGGAAATAGTACAAATGAGAGCGTCTTCGCGCGATGGTATGGTTAAAAACCACATTCACAAATTTTAATCTTCTTCTTCTTCTTCTTCGTTTAATATATGTATAAATTTTAAACAGAGAAGCCAGTGCCAAGTAATAGCTGGATCACATTGAGAGCGAATAGATTCAAATACGAGATTCAAGAAAAGGGGGAAATGTGGACTGCCGTATCTGATTCTTAACAGATTACAAATGGATACGAACGTAGAGAAAGGAAGAATGAAGAGGTGGACGACGAAATCGATAACACCGAAAGAAGTTGCAAGAGTAGATGGTTCATTACCCCCTTATATTGAAGTAGATGCCTAATCCGTAATCTTTTGAAAATCAACTTTTTATCCTGCTTTCTATGCAAAATGGTGTATATGCCACCATCTTGAAGTCGATGATTCATGAACTGATATCTAGAATCACCTGGCTTATCGTTCAATGTCTCGAAGAAGTTGGGCAAAAGTTATACCCTGTTATCTTGAGACAGACTTCTTCTTCTTCTTCTTTCTCAGCTTCTTTTCCCACTTCTATTTGGGGTCGATGTTGCTGACAGCTTTCCTCCTCCACCTGGCTCGGTCAAACACATCGTCCTCTGACAATTGTTTGTCTCTCAGGTCTTCTCTAACTACAGCTTGAGACGGATTGTCTATCATTTACTTGTCTTTCGTTGCCTTTAAATGCTGAAGATGGTTTTATTTACCTTATTTTCTTTACTAAAGTAAACGATTTACTATAACTAATGTTTAGCAGTATAGCGTTCAGGATTCTTATCTGTCATTTTCTTGTCTGTGTAGATTACCTGAGAGCGTACCACGAGTTGCGGTACGGTGCTTCTTGGAGCTTCTTCATATCTGTTAGTCTGAGAGAATGGTCATTCACTTGTTTTAGAATCCATACGGAAGTTAAGAATGGCAGATCAGTAGTCAGTAATAACATCAATAATGCACCTTTCTTCCCGTAACAACGAGAAATGTAAATTTTATAGTCTTCTTCTCTCTGCACCTTTTCCCACTTCTGTGTGGGGTCGATGTTTCTGAGTTTTTCCTTCACCTGGCTCGGTCATACAATCGTCCTGTGACAATTGTTTGTCTCTCAGATCTTCTTTAACTATATCCATCCACCTTCTCTTCAATCTTCATCTCGCTCTCCTCCCAGGCACCTCTATCTGCATCATTCTCCTCCCTACAGATTTCTCATCCCTTCTCATCACATGGCCATACCACTGCAGTCTTCTTTCCTGGGCCTAGTTCTACGACTTTAGTGGTTTCTCTTATTCTTTCATTCTTAATCCTGCTAAATTTTTGTAATATCCCTTCTTCATTGTTATCGACTTATTTTCTGGCGTCTTCATTACATTTTCATTGCTCTTTGTTATTATTTCATAGATCTAAACGACCGTGGAATTACTATTAATAAATATTCACAATCATATTTCTTTTTCGTTACAGTGAAATTGTTTCAAACCACATACTATTCCGCATAATTATCACCTCAAGTGACTGTCCTGTGATTAACTGTATCTAATTACACAATCCTGCTTATTTCGTGGGAAAAAACTGAGTCCTTACAAACTCCTGAAATGGAATCATAAACAAAAATTAAACACGGCTTCTCTGGAAGGATTTAATCACGCCATAGGCGAAGTTAGTCTATTTTTATCGCTAACTATGGAGAAAGCAGAATGATAATGATTGCGCAATGTTGTGAATGTTACAACCGCAGGTCTTGGACTTTTAAACATAAAAATAGAATATTAAAAACATTTACCATACTAAAATGTTAGACTCGCATTAAAACGTTTACATCAAAATAGGACAAAATTATGAATTGCTATATTTCATTCTTGCAAAACAAAGACAAAATTTCCTTTATGAACCTACTTATAACGTCCACATTATACTTTTATATTTTTGTGTTAATTGGTCATTTCGGATTAAGTGCAAGATAGCTCATCCAAAAAGATATACGTCACTTGGAGTTGCTTGTAGGGGTACGAATATGTTCCCTTGAGCGGAGGGCAATGCCATTGGCCTAAAAGTAGGACATGTTCTATGCTTTCCCATGCAATCGCTCATTCCTGAATTTCTAAACAAAAATGCATATGCGTTGTATCTCCAAGTAACTTATCCTGATGTAAGTGATTTCATTTTTTCTTCATTATCCAATTCAATAATTCTAAACAGAAGATGACATATGACACTTCCATGTGGAAAGGGTGTGAAACCAATCCCCACAACAAAAAACACGCACGTAAATTGTTAGGTTGGTCATTGCAATATGGCTGCTAGTCATTTTGTAAAATTGTGAAATTTAGGGTGAATTTTTACGATTAAAACATTAATTTATATTCTATAAAACATAATATAGTTTAATGGTTGTCATTATAAACTGTATTATTGTGATATAGGATTAAGAGAGGCGTGGGATTTCTAAAATTGAGTTCTCTATCATGGTTTTATTTTATGATCTATGACTTCTGGGAAATGAGATATTACTAATATTGGCAGTGGCGAATAAAATATTCACATACCTACATACTCTTTCGTATAATTAGTCTTTAATTTTTATTAAGAAACACTTGTAGGAAGAAAAATATTATACAAACTAATCTATACTTCAAAAAAGTTATTCGACCATCTTTCTTCTTCTTTGTTGTTGCATGTTATATTGGATGCTGGTAGTTACCCCATATTGATGTAAATTAAAGAAAGCTGTTATCGTGAATTCAACTTAAAGAAAACTATAAATATAGAACTGTCCTTCAATCACCGAGTTCAAGTTACTTCACATAGCGAAAGGTTACGCAATCACTTGTGGAAAAGTATCTGTATAATTTTCTCTATTCAGAAAAGAGCCATTAATATGTTATATGCCATGAAATATGTGGACCTGCAAGGCTTTGGCCATCATGTCAAGAAAATGAAAAATAAAGACGTAAAACGGCCTGTAAGTGAAATGTGACAGAACTTCCACGAGGCCATCTAGCGGCGACTGAGAATCGTGTGACGTCACCCTCCTTCTGCTCTAGTCGGTCCTTTACGGCGTTTCCAACATACGCCTTGCATTGTTCTGTTTCTCTGTGAACTTTACCAACAAACATCCAAGATGGTAAGCATAATTCGTGACTTTAAACTGCATCTACAGAAAGAGTATTTACTGGAGATCATGTTGGTGTATGGTGTGTGTTATTTGGATGGGTGATAAATACTGAAAATATTGGAAATCTGTGCACATCTTTGTCGGGTCTAGTCTTGTTATTGACCAGCGCCCAATGGTATATAAAGACACTTTACTCGAATGGAAGAATTTGTTAATTCGATGAAAATTGAATGGTTGGTTGCGAATGAAATTAAACCAAGAGTTTACCAGTGTGGTTTTTGTAAATTGGAATAATGATAATTGTCTCGTTCTACGAAAGTTCGCTTGCGAAACCGAACAATGACAAGTCGAAAACGAGAAAATGTGGAAAAAGGAAAGGATTTTAGGCTCTTTGATAATTATAAATCCTGATATCGCTCACGTATGTAAATTGGGAAATTATATTTTTCTAATTATATTAGAAATTTGGCTGGCCCAGTTCATAGACGTATGTTTCACTTGACGTAGGCGGCGGTCCCATAATATCCTGTCAGTACGTGGAATGGCGACTGGTTATCGACTTTCGAAGGCCCTTATCCTGGACCTGAATGGAAATGAAACTTTAACCCTTGACCGCTGTCACGTAGAAAGGGTCACTTACGGGTTACCTGTCGAAATTTCTGGGAGTTGGCCCGATTCCAACCCGTATGCTCACGAATAGGGTATGGGGAAAAGGTCATCGCCCTGGAAATTTTAGCCTGCGAAAATTTAAAGGTTAATTTAAAATAACGATTAGAAAGCTACGCGAATATTTTCCGTTGATAATAGGTTACTTGAGAGGTGTCTTTTAAGATTGTATGGTAAGGTAGGGCTATCCAATTTTGGGTTTAGAATGTTCCATCTGCTTTACGATTTTGCCTGGAAAATTTTGCTTTCTTTCGATTTCTTTCTCATTTCGCGAAAATATCTTTGGAAGGTCTAAGTATATTATGCCTATTGCCCCACATATCGAAGGGGTTTTCTACAGAAACAGCCAGGGCTAATGGTTATCCAGAGTTAAAATTGTAGTTTTAAATATTTCATTTTTGCTGTTATTGGTTGACATATTACAAAGACTTATGGGTGGGAATTTTCATATGAACATATGGTTGGACTGGTGAAGCTTCAAGCCTTTGTGGAGCAAATGCAGAGTAAGGGGTCAGGGCTAATGTAGGCCTGGTAGGCATTTCAGAGAGAATATAACCTAACCAGACTGCCTTTCATCTAACCTAACTTAAAATGGCGTTCCCTAACCATGGCGGAGGCCCTCGCCCCTCCTGAACCCATCAAGTTGTGGTTCCCTTGCATTCTGCCCCACAATGTTAGTAGCCCATATTATAATCCAAAATTGGTAGAACTATAGGGTAGCTCTGCGTCGCTGACGACACTATAGCTGGACTTTTTTTTATAGTTTTTTGGTTGCTAGTTATGAATTTACCTTTAATTTATGGCGCTCGAGTCTAATTAACCTGTAATTAACCCCCGAAGTCCATCCAACAATGGGTTTCCATACATGATCTTCATAAGACAAAGCACGGGTATGTCTGTTTGGAACGGTTCATATCCTGTCCGGCAAGTGCAATAACTTGTTAATGTATGGATAACCCTCCCCAGGCCAGTACTAAACACGGCGAAGGAACATTCCATTTGGCCGACAACAAACAAAAACACTGCCAGTATCAGAACCCTAAAAGTGTAGAAAAACCAGTTGAAAAGGGTAAAAACAGGCACGGAGCTAATATATAGAATTACCCCAAATTTCTTACCATACAAACCCATCAAAAAAGAATTGTGCTCCTTACTTTGCCAAGTCGTTAAAAAGTAAATCTGGTTCCAAACTTTTTTTGGTGGCTTCTGTTAAAACGTGGGTTGGTGCAGTAGAAAAAGAGCGTTTACCAGACCACTGAGCTGATTAACAGCTCTCCTAGTTGCTCTGTTCAGTGTATTACAGTTCTGACTTCATTTTCATGCTGATTGGAAAAGTGCCCCAGTAGTCCCAGATGGTAAAGGAGTTGAGGGAATTCATGGTTGTTTAGCAGGGAAAGTTGTCTTTATTTTATTAAATTTGTTGCAATCAGTGTCAGGGCCAGATGATTTTATGGCACGTCCCAACTTTGTGGCAGTTAGAAAGCAGAACGAATTTTTTGGGATCAGAGTTTCTGCATATCAATCACTTTTCCCTGATTAGGTCAGATGAAAAATCCTGTAGGCCAAGGGCGTGACATAGGTTGACCCAGCCATTCTATTGATCTATTTGTTGGGTGTTCATTCAGTCATCATACTGGAATTGGGAACAGTTGTAAAGGTAGCCTCTGTTCATTAGAATTGGGACTAAGGAAAATGAATGAACCATGATAAAGAAAATTAACTTAAGAAAATTATTGCTCTTTGAAAATTATTATCTTTGAATTATTCTTGAATTAACAAATGACTTTTGGATAGATTAAAACATGCTTAATAACTTGTGCTAAACTTTCTATGAGACTATCAAAATGGCTTGAAATGTTTCTTCCTTGGGGGTAAGAGGAGGAAAGCTAAGAGTGAATACTTTGCAGTCTCTCCACACCTACCACATGTTCTGTACACTGCTTTCTTGGTCCAGGTCTGGGTTATCCCCAGGAATGAAGTTCTAGTTGGATTTGAGGTGCATGATGGGCCTTTCTTAGATGCGACCTTTGCCCATGCTTGTCTTGTCATTCCCTGACCTTACAATATAATTGCTCTGGGGATAACTTCATTGATCAAGCACCTTTGGGAGATACAGTCTGTCTTTCCCTTGGTATTCTGGGGAACCTGTCTTTCACAGCATTCCTTAAATCCTTGGCTAAGTTGGAGGTCACATCAGCTGTTGCTGCACCTGCTTACGAGCTCAATGCTGTTGCCCCTCCCTTGAAAGGGCCCAGTGGCATCAGTCGTGGTTGCTACTCTAATGACCTTGTCAGGAGAGTATGACATAGAATAAGGGATAAAGTGAAGAAGCTGAAGTGCTTTTTACTTTCTCCTATTACAACCCTTCTTCCTGGTTTTCTGCCTCCTCACCCTCTTGTGGGAAGTAGTACAGTAAACCCCCTGTATTCGAGATCTTATGGTTCGCGGACTCGTGCATTCGCGGGTTTCTCTGTGGAACATATCTAGCCATTTTTCGCTGAAAATTCGCCCATTCTCAGTATTTTTCACTGAAATATTCACTAATTACTGTAATTTCATATAATTTTCATGAATAAATGCACTTTTTGTGATAAAACTATTAAAATACTCAGGTTTAAACATTTTTACAGGGTTTTTCTTGGTTTAAGATATCAAAATGGGCAGTTCTAAGTGTTTTTAGAGGGGTTTTAAGCATTCGCGGATTTGACCTATTCGCAGGGGTGTGTGGGACGCATCCCCCGCGAATAGGGGGGTTCACTCCAGTTGTATTTGTCCAGGAAGCTTTATGTGACAGCCTTTCACCTATTGGTGGCAACAAGAAGTTTTTGTTACACCTATTGTAGGTAGCCCATTTGCACGTATTCTAGGGAGCTGACACAGCCTAAGCTTTATGGGTACCCAGCTTCCCTGTGACACACCTGTGCTTCCTCCGAGGCAAGCAGGATATAGTCAGTGCTCTTGGTCCATGCATGTGCTACCTGTGGTTCACATTTGATAGGTTGTCATTATAAGATTCCTTGGTCATTTTGTGGTTTACCTCAAGACTTGCCCCCTTTCTCTCTCTCTCTCTCCTCTCTTAGTCATGTAGGACAACTCCAGTCTCTCTCTCTCTCTCTCTCTCTCTCTCTCTCTCTCTCTCTCTCTCTCTCTCTCTCTCTCTCTCTCTCTCTCTCTTTGGCATAATTTACTTCTGGATATTGGAAGTGTTTGAGACACTTTGGGTTCTGGTTTGTTCTAGGCTAGTGCAGTTGAATGTTAATGTTCGTCATAGTTTCTTTTCAAATTTTACCAATCGTGTAAGTTAGATTGTAGACCACAATTTTGAACTGTTACAAGTTTGGTTACCTGCAATCAAAGTCCTTAGGATTGTGGCCCATGATTTTGGGTAGTTGAGATATACCATATGCTGTTTTGGGTGTTGTAACTGTAGGCCTGATTATTAGTTTCCACAGCCCAAGAGTGTTCTCTGGGTCAGACTGTTGTGTGTGCCACTCTTTTGGGAGTGAATACAACTCTTTGTTTTTGGAGGGGGTAGAAACTGAAGAGGTTACTCTGTTCAGAGCCATTTCAGCAGTTAGGTCCTTGGAAGTATCAGTGTTGCCTTTTTGTTGAGGTGGGAAGGCTAATGTTCAAACTTAGCCATGCTTGTGTGTTGGATCAGGGTAAATGTCTGATCTGCTGAGCAGAGTATTTCTTGTGATCCAGTAATAGAGCAAATTACATCTCTTTCTATGTTTCGGTGTCACCGCACCATCCATTTAAAGTATATTGTTACTGATTCGAGATTTACTGAGATGAACGGGATCACTACTGTCCAGAAAAGGCTTTTCACCATTTCCAAATTGTAGGGCAGGTTTCTTACGGCTTATTTCCATATAGTAAGCATCACTTACTAAACAAAACTTACTTTCTTTTGAAGAGTATGCTTATTTCCCTTCAGTTATATATTCCAATCTCTCCTGCATGTCATTTGTACTTAAGCTTTTTATCCTGATTAGCAATAAAGTATCCAGCCTATGGCTTTTGAATACCTGTTAAAGAAATCTGTATGTGACTGTAACCTGTAGATGTTTAAATATGTTATGCTGGAATTACTAGGTAAAATGCTGTCATTAATAGACTCGACAATATGTGCCAGTTATACCGTTTGAGATTATAGTAGTGTTAAGTGCTGTATTGTGGTTTGTTACCTTGTAATAAATATGTTCTTGGGTCTAGCCTAATCATACTTTGTAATTTTTCAGGTGAACTTCACAGTCGAGGAGATCCGTTCATTGATGGACAAAAAACGGAACATCCGTAATATGTCCGTAATTGCCCACGTAGATCACGGGAAATCAACTCTTACCGACTCGCTCGTATCCAAAGCTGGTATTATAGCATCTTCGAGAGCTGGAGAAACGCGGTTTACAGACACGCGAAAAGATGAACAAGAGCGTTGCATTACTATCAAATCAACGTGAGTATTGACAAAGTTTGGCTAATCCAGTACATTCTAAATGTTTTATTACAGTACAATAATGGGGTGGTTTATATCCCATTTAATAATCTGTGTTTGGTCTCTTGATATTTTTGCTTGTTTTGAGATGGGTGATATAACTTTAGTCTGTGGGCGAAGTAATGTTTGTAGGCCCTGTCTTTTGAAGTCGTATACTAAAAATCATTACATGTTATAGTACTTATTGTACTTATATATTGTGTACCAGTGTTATGCAATTTGAGTAGCTTATATCTAAACTTCTGCGACGAAATTGTACTAGTGCATTTTTCCTTTAAGATTATAACAAATTGGTACTTGGATCACGTTGCAAGGTTTTCTAGTGAATGTTTATTTTTCATGTTCAGCTTTTTATTTTTTGTATTCAATTTTTTTTTTTTTTTTTTTTTTTTTTCTACAGTGCCATCTCCATGTACTTCAAGCTCAGTGATGAGAATGTGGCCTTGATTAACAGCAAAGATCAGAAGGAAGAGGGAGAAACTGGCTTTTTGATCAATCTTATTGATTCACCTGGCCACGTTGATTTCTCTTCAGAAGTCACAGCAGCCTTGCGTGTAACTGATGGAGCTCTTGTTGTGGTCGATTGCGTTTCTGGTTAGTATTTTATTTCATTAGTGGAATGTGTTTGGAAATGGATAAAGCCTGACTGATATGTCTTCAATATGCCCAACTTTGAAATGCCATTTATATGCTAGTAAGGATCCCCTCTTACATTGGTTTTGCAAGTATCCTCAGGTTAGTAAGGCATGCATCCCTAACATTGTGGAAATGTTCAAGGACTGCACAGAAGTTTCCTTTAGTATTGTAAACCAGTTTGAAATTGGCAGCTCTATAAGAGTTAAGTTTGACAAGCACAGATGCAAGTAGGTTAGTCTTGACAACCCATTGGTTCTGTAATATTGAGATCATCTCAATTTTTTTAAATCAACCATATTAGGAAGGGGTTGTGTATTTAAAAAATTGCTGCACAAGTTTACAAGTATTTAAAATTAGACGTTATCTTCAACGGGCAGGATATCTGATGTATGTAAGATTAGAATGTTGTAAGTGTTTTGTACTAATTTGAGAATGTTAAACCTGATGTAACTTATAGAATCTTGAATTTTTACAGGTGTATGCGTACAGACTGAAACTGTATTGCGTCAGGCCATTGCTGAAAGAATTAAGCCAGTTCTTTTCATGAACAAGATGGATCGAGCTTTGTTGGAATTGCAGTTGGAGCAAGAGGAGCTTTACCAAACATTCCAGGTTGGTATGAAGTAATACTGTATTTTTTTTTTAGTTAAATGTGATATAAATGCATTGATTGATATAATGGGCAGATAAGCCTAATATTCATGCACCTAATTAAATCATTTTGTTTCTAAATACTGTAAAGGCTTTGGTGTTTATCATTGTGGGTCTTTGTAGTTACAAGTCGGTCATCTTGTGAGAGAAGTTGCCAGTCTTGAGTATTGCCAATTTTTGGTTTGGGGCCTTTTTCTAGGTTTATGTATTGTCAGCTTAGTATTTATATTTGCAAATTTTTATGTAGTTTAATGATGGATTTGACTGTAAAAGGTTTTATTTTGCAGAGGATTGTTGAAAATGTTAACGTTATTATTGCTACCTACAATGACGATACTGGACCCATGGGAGAAATGCGTGTCGACCCTAGCAAGGGATCAGTTGGCTTTGGCTCTGGTCTTCATGGTTGGGCTTTCTCTGTGAAGGAGTTTGCAGATATTTATGCCTCCCTTTTCAAAGTTCCTGCTTCCAAGTTGATGAATAAGTAAGTATTTTCCTAATTTATTTTTGTAGTGGGTTGATAAAGAAAAACATAGTGAGGCAAATGGTCTCTTAAAACACTTGCATTAATCAATCTCTGAAGAGTTAGAAAGCATTGCAGTGCTGTGTAAAATGTATATGTAGGACTCATGTTTTTATAGTTAAGTTGAGGAAAGGGTTATTTTTTCTTTGCCACCACTTCACTTTTCTGATCTAATCCATGTCAATGTAGACTCCAGAGGGTCAAATTCCTTTGGTTTTTTTTTTTTTTTTTTTTCTCCTGTGGTAATGTAGATTTTCTTGTTTTGACAGCTGCAACAACAGTGTACACTGACCGTTTGCCCTCACCTAATTTAAAAAAAAAAAATCATCTTCACTCCATTGGTTTCTTCATATTACTACCCACCTTGAGTTATTTTATTTGTTCTAATACAGTAATTGATGTACACATTTAGTTATGTAGGTAATTTTTGGGGTGGGGAGTGTGTGGAAACATTTAAATATTTACCTCTTGATTTCAGGATGTGGGGAGAGAACTTCTTCAACAAGAAGACCAAGAAGTGGTCAACCACCAAGAGCTCTGACAATGAGCGTGCCTTCAACACCTACATCTTGGACCCCATCTTCAAGCTCTTTGATGCTATCATGAATTTCAAGGTTGGTGGTGCATGATGGTCTAAATTATAGCAGAGTAACCTTTTAGTTTTTTTATTTTTTGAAAAATTTTTGTAGCCTGTCCTCGACCCAAGGTCTTTTGAGTATTTTAATTCTCTGGTCCTGTCATCTGCCCCAGTAATCCTTTTATTTTATGTAGAACCTTCAAATTACAAATACAGTACTGGAGTAATTGCATTGTACATAATCACTCGCCTGACCTTTAAATAGTGTTCGTTTTTATTCTTCCTTATGTCATTGCTAGAGATCACTTGGGCAGTATATAAGTACGTTAGTACATACGATAACTAATTTGTAGTGGATTGAGGATATGGAATCCTCCCAGCCCAACTTTTAGAAAGTATTTCATTCTATATTAGTGTTGAGAAAAACTTCATCCAGGTTTTCATATGTGATTGTCAAGGTAATTGTAACTGAAGGCCTTTGCTCATGATGAGCAGAATCTTAAATTTCAACACTTGACAAGGAGATCACCTGTGATGATCTGCCTTTCTTTCTTGGGCCTCCCACAAATGTCCACTCATCTCCAACTTCCCCTAGTACGTATTCAAGTAGACTAAGGTATTCCAACTCTGCTGGGGCAGAGGTATGAGATGATAGAGTGGGCGCCTCTCCCTATTCATTGCCACCTGTTGGGGGGGGGGATGCCTGGCGAGCCATTGGGCTATGTGGCAGAGGTACGGGGTGGAGCCAGGGCTAGTAGATGTCCTTTGGGTAGATTATCTACTCCCATTGGACTTCACTCTTTTAGATTGCCCGCTCCTGCACCTCTCAAAACATCATATCTGGGATCGTGAAGAGATGATAGAAAAGGGACCAGTAGAGCAAGTAGAAGTTCCTTATGATGACTATAGACTTGAAGGACATGTACTTCCAAATCTGAATCCATCTTTCCTCCTGGAAGTTTCTTCGCTTCAGTTTTGGGGGGGTAAAGGTGTTTCAGTTCAAGGTGCCTTGTGTCAGTCTGACATCATCTCCACAGGTGTTCACAAGAGTGTTCACTTTGATGTCGACATGGGGTCATTCTCAGGAGATCAGACTTCTGAGGTACCTCGACGACTGGCTGGTCTTAGCGGGTTCCAGGCAAAAGTTGATTCAGGACAGGGATCGACTGCTTAAGTTTTCCCACAGCTTAGGCATTGTGGTAAATTTTGAAAAGTCCAATCTAATCCCCAGTCAGAGGATTCTGTACTTGGGAATGGCGATCGACTCGGCAGCGTCGAATGTTTTCCCATCAGAGCAGAGGATCAACAAGTTTGGTACAGTAGCTCTTGCCTTTCTGTCAGAACAAACACAATCAGCAAAACGGTGGCAGGTTGTTCTGGGCCTGTTGACCTCGCTGGAGAAACTGGTTCTTCACAGCTGTCTACATCTATAGTTGTTACAATGGAGACTGAAGGAATTTTGGTCTCCAGCAAGAGATTCCCCTCATATGCAAGTCCCATTGTCACCAGAAGTGAGATGGGACCTCCTGTGGTGGTTGGATGACAGCAGTTTGACAGTGGGGATACTGCTTCATTCAGCCCCTCCGGAACTTCTCCTGTTCTCAGACACTTCTTCTGAAGGTTGTGGGCCCATCTAGAGGACCTCTTGACCTTCGAAGAGTGGAGTCAGCAGGACAGCAGACTGCACATCAATGTGCTGGAGTTGAAGGCAGCATTCTTAGCACTTCAGCAGTTTCAGGAGATGGTGGTGGCCATTCCATTGCCTTGGTGTCAGACAACACAACAGCAGTAGCTTATGTGAACAAAAGGGGGCCCTAGTGTCTGTCCAACTTCACCTAATAACTGGTTAGTTGCATCAGTGGGCCCTAGACAACTTGGTGGATCATATGGCCAGGTTTATTCCAGGCAAAAGGAATGCAGTGGCCAACAGACTGAGTCGGCAGAGACAGATTCTGGAAACAGAATGGTCTCTGCATCGGAGATTGCGGACAGGCTGTTTCACATGTGGGGGAGGCCAATGATAGATCTCTTTGCTACAAGATTCAACAGGAAGCTAGAGGTCCCAGACACGTTTGCAGTGGCGGAGGACGCCCTTCAACTTCCATGGGACAACCTGGACGTGTATGCCTTCATCCATTTGCCTGATTCGTCATGTCCTGAACAGTGATGAGGTCCCAGAACCTCAAGATATGACTGATAGCTCCTTCATGGTGTCAGGCAGAATGGTTTCCGGATCCGCTTTCTCTGCTGTCAGAGGTTCCGAGAGAATGAGAGACTCCCCAGCACAATCTGCTTGGTCAACCTCATGTGGAGAGGTATCATCAGTCAGTAGAATCCCTATCTCTTGACGGGTGGAGACCATCAAGTATCTCCTGCGAGTGAGAAGTTTCTTGAAGAACAGCGTCTCGGAAGTCAGATTATCTTGGGAAGTCCTCAATGTCTGTGTACCAGGGAAAGTGGTCTGTCTAACTGTGATTGGTGTCCTCTCCACTCTGAACCTCTATTCAACAGATAGCCGATTTCCTAGTCTTTCTAAGAACAGAAAAACTTTCTGTCTGCCATAGAGGGCTACAGAGCTGCTTTAGCTCTGTGTATGACGGACGTGGCTATAGCTACATCTTGGGAGATATCTGTGGTGATTAAGAGCTTTGAGTAGTCCTGTTCCCAAGAGAGCTTTAGTCTCCTAGTTGGGATTTGACTCTTATGACGACTAACCTTATTCGAGCCGTGCTATGAATCGTTACAGCAGGCTTCCAATAGACATTTGATTGCGAAAGCAGGTTTTTTTTTTTTTTTTTTTAGCATCATCAAAAAGGATAGTTAAGTTGCAGGAGGTCATTAGTTTTTTAATTTTTCCTGGAATTTGTTGCTAAGACTCAAAATTCCTCTATTCATGATGACAGATTCATCTCCTTTTCCATAATTCTTTGGGAGACTTTGTTGACAATGACCCTGACGAAATGTTGGTGTGTCCTGTCAGAACGCTGCTTGCATATCTAAAAAGGACTCAACATCTCAGGCCAGGATGTTGAAGCCATTTTGTTAGCACAGGCCGAGTCAGTAAAGAAATGTCCAGGAATAGTCTCGTTCTGGCTGCAAGAAACTGTCATGAATGCATATTCATCATCAGCAGTTGCTTCAGCCAATAGCGTGCATGCAAGAGCTCATGACGTTAGAGGGGCTGAGATCCTCTTTAGCATTCAAAAAGAGTTTATCTGTTCATAGAATTTTGAGTGCTGGTTCATGGCATTGCCAGACCACTTTCACTTCTACCTGAAGGATATTTCCCTTAGGTCCTTGGACACTTTTTCATTGGGTCTGGTGGTGGCTACTCTAAGTTGTGTAGCTCATCCAGTGCCCTTGGTGGGACAGTTTGTATCTAGCCTAAGATGATGGTATGTAAGTGAAATGAATGAGATGACTGGTCTCTCTTCTTTTCTCCTTTCTGTCTCGTATGGTCAGTAAGAAGTTTGTTCCCTCATGACCTGGAATGGGCATGATACAGGCAAGTGCAGTGGCCATGCTGTTAGTAATCATCATTGAATGAAGTTACCTTTCAGTAGCAGAACATTCCTCTCTTTAGCAAGGAGAGAGAGTGATGACGATAAACCTACATAGGTGGCTACGTTGGTTTGTTATTTGAACAGACATCTCTTCATCTTCTGCTTACGCAGTGAACTTGGGCATTGTATTGAAACCCAGAAGTCTGAACCTAAGTTTGGCACATACCAAAGGTTCAGAGGTGTAGGTCTTCTTTCTTAGATTTCTCTTATACAAGAAGAATGACCAGGGGTGGCAAACCTCCATTTGGTTAGTGATACATACTTCCCACCAAGAGTAAGTCTGTCCTGATGTTAAGACCCCAGGTTTGTTCCATGTGTGAACAAATCACAAACCTGCCTCTAACAACCCCTCTTGGCAGTTTAACCGGGGTTGGAAGAATACTGATACGTCACACATCCCAGCTTGGGTCAGTGTTTGTTCCACCTAACTTTTGATAGCGGTCAGATCCCATCAGTTCATTGCATATACAATTTTATGGAATTCTGTACTGGTTCCAGCTGGTGCTAGAAGCTTTATCCTAATGTTAAGACCGCGGGCTTTTTAGTTATGAAAAATACAAATAATTGTAAATTTTTGAATTTGTACTGTTTGTTATAACTCCTAATATTGCAAAACTATTTGTTTTAGAGAACTGTTAAAGTAAGAGACATCACACTGGGCATTTGTATAATCTTGTTGGAATTGTGTTTAATTTGGTTTCCAATTCTTATTCATTTGAAAACAGACGGAAGTACTTACTACAACAGCATTATATTGGCTAATAACTTTTTTTTTTCTTCAACAGAAAGACGAAACCCAGAAGCTTTTGGACACTTTGAAGATCAAGTTGTCCCCTGAAGATCGTGAAAAGGAAGGAAAACCTCTTTTGAAGGTTGTAATGCGCACATGGCTTCCCGCTGGTGATACTCTCTTCCACATGATTACTATCCACCTTCCATCACCTGTAACTGCTCAGAAGTACAGGGCTGAAATGCTGTACGAGGGTCCCAGTGACGATGCTTGCTGCTCAGGTATTAAGAACTGTGATGCTGAAGCTCCACTCATGATGTACGTGTCCAAGATGGTACCGACAACTGATAAGGGCCGTTTCTACGCCTTTGGACGTGTCTTCTCTGGCAAAGTTGGCTCTGGTCAGAAGGTGCGCATCATGGGACCTAACTATGTGCCAGGAAAGAAGGAAGATTTGTATGAGAAGTCAATCCAGAGATCTATCCTCATGATGGGCCGTTTCATTGAAGCCATCGAAGATGTCCCAGCTGGTAACATCTGTGGTCTTGTCGGTGTTGATCAGTATTTGGTGAAGACTGGTACAATTACCACCAGCAAGGATGCTCATAACATGAAGGTGATGAAGTTCAGTGTATCTCCTGTCGTGAGAGTAGCTGTGGAGCCAAAGAACCCCTCTGACTTGCCCAAGCTCGTTGAAGGTCTGAAGCGGTGAGTATTTCAGCTATTTATACAATTTACCTCAGTACCTCGTACTATAATGGAACAGAAATAATTGTAAATGTAGTCCAGTATGTTATCTGTAGTGTTGGTAAACAGAATTTGTTGCACATTGCATTGGCTCCATCCTCATGTTTCATGATTTAATACTGCTTTGGATGTAGTAATGAATTAATTTGGTATCTTAGTCATTTTGGTGAAACTTAATTATTTTTTTAATTTCAGTCTGTCCAAGTCCGATCCTATGGTACAGTGTATCATTGAAGAATCCGGTGAGCACATTGTTGCTGGTGCCGGTGAACTTCACTTAGAAATCTGTTTGAAGGCAAGTACTCAATATTTTTAAATTGTAGTTGCTGCCTGTAACACCATTAGTTTTTGCATCATCATGCAACTCATGCTATATTTTGTCAGATTTTCCCAAGTATAGTATATGTAATGATAAAGTGATGTGCTAGAGCAAAAAAAAATATAAGTACTCATGGAAAAATGTGCTGTAAAAAGTTATTATGAGGGTTAACTTCCAAGGAAAGTCATGGACAGTAGGTTTAGGTTTTGTGTTCATGAGATAGTGTCACTGATCCTTAATGGTATGGATGAAATGATTTTTTCACATTTGATGTAAACTTCAAAGTGAATGATTGATTTTCAATCTTACAGGATCTGGAAGAAGATCATGCTTGCATTCCATTGAAGAAGACCGACCCCGTGGTATCATACAGGGAAACTGTAAGTGCTGAATCAACTGAGCTCTGTTTGTCCAAGTCTCCCAACAAGCATAACAGGTTGTACATGAAGGCTACTCCTATGCCTGATGGCTTGGCTGATGACATTGAAAATGGCAAAGTCACTCCTCGTGATGACCCCAAGAACAGGAAGACCTTCTTGTGTGAGAACTACAGCTTCGATGCCACTGATGCAATGAAGATTTGGACCTTTGGACCTGAGTCTACTGGAGCAAATCTGATGGTTGATGTCACCAAGGGTGTTCAGTACCTCAATGAAATTAAGGACTCCTGTGTTGCTGGCTTCCAATGGGCTACCAAGGAAGGTGTCCTGTGTGACGAGAACATGCGTGCTGTACGATTCAATCTTCATGACGTGACCTTGCACGCTGATGCTATCCATCGTGGTGGTGGTCAGATCATTCCTACCACCCGTCGTGTTTTATATGCCTGTGTCCTTACAGCCGAGCCACGCCTCCAGGAACCAGTGTACCTCTGTGAAATCCAATGTCCTGAAGCTGCTGTGGGTGGTATCTATGGTGTACTCAACAGGCGCAGAGGTGTCGTTTTTGAAGAAATGCAGGTTGCTGGTACCCCTATGTTTGTTGTTAAAGCTCATCTTCCTGTAAATGAATCCTTTGGTTTCACTGCTGACTTGCGTTCTAACACTGGTGGACAGGCCTTCCCACAGTGTGTATTCGATCACTGGCAAGAGATGCCTGGAAATCCTTTGGATGCCAATCCCAATAGCAAACCTTACAATATTGTTATGGAAACCAGAAAGAGGAAGGGTCTTAAAGAAGGCTTACCTGATCTTTCCAATTATCTTGACAAACTGTAATCACCTAATACAACATAACGGATATTTTAATTTTAAGGTTTTATTTACCATAGTGCTATGAGGAAGATGTGATTACAATAAAAATAAGAGGGTATATTTGTTTGTTTACTCCATTACTGAGATCTGGGAAGTTGGTAGCAATGAATTTGAGATGAATAGGAAGTAGAAGCATGAGAGATGTTAGCAAAAAGAAAAAAATTGAAGTCATTAAACTGGTGTGTGCGGGGATGGGGTTTATCTAACCTGGTTTAAGTTATAGAAGTGAATGTGAACAGCTAATAGCATTCATAGTATACTCAGCTATGCATGTATAATGTATTGTAAAACATTGTATGTGTATTATACACTTGAATCGTTACTGTTTTAAGATTCACAGGCCTATGTAAAGGAAAGGCTTTGTAAGTGTAGGTATGTATGCTATGAAAAAATACAAATTAGAATGGACTTATTGGTACTGTCCATCTTCAGTTAGTGCTTTGTGTTTCTAGCTTGTGGCTTCATAAATAACTAGTGTGATTAATTTAGTGTGAATCTTTGTTCCTAGTGTGTGTTTGTTTTTTGTGTGGGGTTCTCTTGCCATTGTGGTTGTGTGATTTTGATGGGTGTAATGCCTGAGAAATTTAATCACTACAGATGAGACAAACGCTTAGCTGCAACCCCTTTCATTCCTTTTACTTTACCTCCATTCTTATTTTCTTCCATGTTGCTATCCACCCTCTCCTGACAATTGTTTCATAGTGTAACCGAAAGACTTTCCTCCTGTTACACCTTTCAAAACATTCTTTATCAGTTTCCCTTTCAGCAGTGAATGACTTCATAGGTCCCAGGGTTCAGCCTTTGGCTTAAGTTCTAGTCTCTCAAACCCCATTTATGTTAGCATCTGTCACTGCTCTTGCTTATTGTTCAGTATACACAGACCAAGGGTGAATTGAGCGCTTTTGGGGAGGATGTTGCCAGTCTTCCAAAAGTTATACACCTCTAATTTCTCCTTTTGTAGCAGCTCCTACCGCTATCCCTCCATTAGTGTCTGTCTCCCCATCCCCACTCAGCAGCTTTAGAGGAACAACCTGTTGGGGAGGACAAGTGGAATGTTAAATGCACTTAGGAGTTATGGATTCCTGTGCCTTTCTTTGTACTTGTTCTGCTCAAGCATATGATAACCCACTTTGTCCATCTGCAACAAAGATGGTAGTCTGAAGACCTAGCGACATTCCAGGGAAGCTGCTTTGGTTAACTTCACTATTGGTGATGGCTAAGCCCTTAAACCTGGCAACAGCTTCGCAAGAGCTCATTGGCATTTTATTTGCTTGGCCCCTTAGAAGGAACTATGGAAGAGAGATACTATGCCCTTTTGAAGCCTAACTTCTGTTCCAAGTCCTTTAGGGATGTCTGTTTTTTCAGTTGTCAAGAAGTGCAGATACTGGTCTCATAAGGAAAGAAGAGTGAAGAATCATGCGATCTTTGTTGTTGTCTGTATGATCATAACTTGTCTTTTTCCTCCTGTAACCCATATAAGGTGTTGCTGTTGTCCCTTTTTTAAAGGAAACAGTCATCAAAGGCGAGAACTGGTGTTTTTGAGAGTGCGATGCAAGTAGGAAGGCTTCAGAAAGATCGGTGTCAGTTTTGTCATCCTTACAGAGACCTAACCTGAATGCTTGACTTCTTGGAGGCACTCTTCCCAGGACTGGTTCTGTAACATTCCTCTGGGTTTATTACAACAGGTTCTGGTTATTTTGACAACTGCTCTCAGCCATGAGGCATTGTCGGAGCCCCGTGTGTAGCAGGGACCAATGTGCAGAGTGGGTGAGGACAGAGCCCTCTCCATGTCCACAGCATGATGTTATTTCAGTGCTCAATGATTGTGCTGCACTTGCTCACTGTCTAATGTTACACCGACCTGCAGACCCCCAGGCATGGAATGGCCTAGGTCTGATGGTGAGAACTTCAGCTTGCTGTGCTGAAGTGTTCTGCCTGGCTGGTTCTACTTGCTCAACAGAGCACAAAGGCTGTGGGAGTCACCTGCATTTATGACGCTCCCCTTTGATTGGTACCAGTTGCCTCTCCTGCAACTTGTGCATTACAAAAACCAAAGATTTTCTTAAAATTGTCAGTCTTTTGCTGGCCTTAGGGCAACTGCAGAAATGCCATTTCTATAGCAATCCTGTGCCCATACAAAAGTACCTTACAATCCTCTTGCTTTGGCGACTGGCAAGGAACCACAGCGTCCGAATAAACTGCATGTAGCATATACACTTAAATTTTCTCTTGTCTTCAGTCTCAAATAAGCACATTCAAAAATATTAAAAGCACTACAGCATCCAAATAAACTCCATGTACTTTATTCATTTCAATCCTTTCTTGTAGCCTCCTGTCTCAAATGAACAATATAAAAAATATATAATGGAAGCACTAAGTAAAGCATGAGTCTGTTGAAACATGGCATACTTCACCATCTGACAGTTTGGTATGATTCTACTAAACTTAGCTGCTTAAAATTTACTTAAGATTGTGAAAAATTTTTAAAATGTCTTTACACAGTGTTAGTTGGCATCATAATTATATTCAAAATAATGTTAACAGAATACCTCTAACACCTGATTATGGAAACAGCGTTGTTGAAGTTAAACTATAATTATGGTTAATGGTCAAAAGTTTTTCTTTGACTTTCCAGTGCCCATAATTGAGTACATGTGCAAATCTAAACGTATGGCCCTGGTTTACAAAGCATGCTGTTTCATATGACAGACAAGTTGGTATTGCCATGGATTTGCACTGACTATAACTTGATCAGTACTGTGGTGACAGGTGGTTACTAGAAATTAATATAAAGCAGACAAACTAATGAGCAGTGATCACAAGGGAGAACCATTGCTTAACTCTAATTAAAACTTAGCTTCAGTACCAGAAGTTAAGCAATTTTGCTTTGCCACAAATCATTAGCAGATTCCCAAAATATGGGGTCGAAATACTCCTCTCAAAAGATACAAGGGCCTGCATCTCAGAATGAAGCCTAATTCTTATGATGATTGGTTTTACTGCACTTCTTGTTCTGTTATTCATCATAGTCATGGTTCTTACTGTCCTAGGTACAAGCAAGAAGTGAACAAAATTCTGACCACATAGGTTAAAGGGTATTGCTTGGTAAGGCCTTGACCCATAATTTTGTCCTAAGTCCCCAAGTCTGCTTGTAATTGTGACTGAGTTTTACCTTAGCAAACTTTGTAGTTTTATATCAATTGCCTTATTTGCATTCCAGTGTGTGGTACATTAAAATATATTAGCATTTTTCTTGTTCTTGCAACTTCTATTCAGACTGGTTTATTCCTTGCTCCTTCTTACATCCATTTTGCCACAGATATTCATACTCTTCCTCTTCCTTGGCTCTCTTGGGTTCAAATTGTGGTTCTCCTCTAGATATGTTTCTTCCAGTGAGTTACTGATGCCAAGGTTTTTAGTGGTACAGTATTCCCCATCTACTTGGAGGTGAATCTGAAGCTTGAAGTTTAAGTCATTTTGTAAGCAAGGTGGGGTAGGCTTAACTATTCTTGGTCAACTTAGTTGGCAGACTTAATTGAAAATGCACACTCTCCAAAGCCCTTCAGTCCATGATTCAAGATTAACTAAATTCCACTGATGTGAAGTTTCCAAGAACCGTCAAAATTCTTTCTGCAACCTATGTCTCCACCTTTCCACAGCTGCTTCCCTTCCTCCTAGCTCCACTTGAGTCAGGTAATAGCCACAGATGCAGCATGGTGTCAATCAAGTCAAATTGTTTTTAGGTTGGAAGGCGATTGCTGTAAAAAACAACAGGTGATTAGAATTTCTCTATACAGTGTGATCTGATACTGAACTAAATCTGTCATGTTAATAACCTACTCAGAGATGTATACTACCCATAACTTGGATTGTTTAGTGGGTCCTTGTAACTTGATAGGGCTGACCTAGGAGAATAAAAAGAAGGCTGCCTATCTTGCTCAGTAAGGGTAGGACAAAGTCTCCTAAGTGTACGATGGTTGAGACAATGATTGGTGCGCAAGAGGCAAGATATAACAGAGCAGGAACAAAACGATCTGTAGTGACCCAGAGAATGTACATTCTGGTGCAATGGCAGAGAGTTGAAAGAAAAATGAGTAGGTAAACTTGCCCATGATGCTAAATAAATTGCTTTACTTTTCTGACCCAAAAGAGAATACATAGGTAGTCCCTGGGTTATGTTGGAGTTTCGTTCTTGTGGTGTGATAGAATTTGGAAAACGACATAAGTCGGAACACCGTATTTAAAAATTTATAAAAATGAAAAAAAAAAGTTAATTCCATAGCTAAACAGTTTATACAGATGAAAAAAAAAGTGAAGAATTCCTTACCTAAACAATTTATAAAATGAGACAGAGAGAGAGAGAGAGAGAAATTTGCCCAGCACCCTCACATTAATACTATGCCCAGATGATTGACAGTTAGGCCTACATCCCTCTCCCGTTTATCTTACCAGAAAAAGATTGGGAACACCACAGAATTATGCTAAAATCTTACCTAATTTACTATATTTTCCTAGTTATTGAAATGCAAAAAAGTTGTAATTACAGCATGGAAAATATAAAAAAATGAATGACAAAATAACATCACATTTATCTATAAAACTATAGAAAACAAATAATCATGCATGTTACATATTCATAAAAAATCTCCCTTATCTCAGTGAGAGAGAGAGAGAGAGAGGCTGACTTATGTTAGCCTGCGGAAACAAATTGGTTTTTAAGCGTTGCCCTGGTAATAAACCGGTTTTCTCACCTCCCTATAGTGAACCCTCCTGGTGGCTAAGGCTACCCACACCAGTTTTCTCACCATGTTATAGCGCCTACAGCTACGCCGCTCAGAGACTAGTTCCAATCTTTTGTCACTTATGGCGCCGTAAGACTGAAATGACGTAACTTCGGAACATCCGCCACAACCCAGAACTGATTTTTTGAAGAAATTACCATATTTTAAAGGATCTGTAAATCAAGTCCGACACAGCCCGGGGACTGCCTACAGTACGGAGTAAAATATAAAATATTGCAATAATCATCAGTTAATTTCCACTCTCTTTTGTGCTGATAAACATGTGATACATCTTCTAGTTAAATACTTACTGTCCGCCTTTTATTTTTTATATCCCCTATCCAGTAACTTCTCAATCAGCTATCTTTATCTTCCTTCAATTTTCACCAGTTCAGAGAAAATTCTTTGGATAAGCCATAAGAATCTAAAAATGTGACTCAGTGGCCTCAAGCTAATTTATGTTAATAACTTTGAATCTTTGCAAGTATTTTGCCCTGAACCTGAGAGACCATTTGGTTGTCGGATCAGTGCTATCATTTCCTCGATTTTCATCCTCTCTTTGCAAAGTGCATGGTTTGGCTTGTTCTTACTGAGAAACAGAGGCAGCAACATAACATAAATGCTTCTCAAGTCAATTTATCATAAGTTACACCTAAAACCTTGTAAGAATAACTGACACTTAGAACCTTACCATTTAATTGTAAATCAGGATGCAAAGGCACAAGTGTTCTGGATTGACTAACTCTCATATTTCGAGTTTTAAAAGGGCTAGACTTCATGCCCCAAAGCCTCTGAGCAGACCTCTATTCAAAGATTCTGCAACCACAGACCTGAGACGCAAAGAAGGAACAGCTAGAAGAGTAGCATCATTGGTGTATGCAATCTAGACCATGCCACATGGCACTTATACTGATAATAAAATGCAAAGGTTCAAGAACACTACCTTAAGGAATGCCTGATATGACATTAATAAAGCTGCTATGCTGGCCATCAAAATGGCCTTTTGGGTTCTGCCTATTAAAAATTCATTTAAAATATTAATAAAAGATCCATCAATTCCCAATAATCTTAGCTTATAGCTAAGTGCTTTATGATTCACATGGTAAAAGGCTGCACTAGTAGACCAACCATGCATGCCTCTATCATCATCAAGAGCACTCCGCAAGATGGTAGATATTTACAAGAGCGCATCACAAGTACCATTTTATGAAACCCAAACTGTAATGCTGGTAGCAGGTTATTATCTTCAACAACCTTACAAAGATGCTTAGAGAGCAGCATCTCAAAAACCTTAAACAAGGGTAATTGAAACTGGCCTATATTCAGAGGACATAAGGAAGGACTTAGTCCCTTAGGTAATATAGCAATGCTGGCCTTTTTCCAGATAGATGGAAAACTTGCAAATTCGACTAATACTCTGAAAATTGTACCTGTAATAATCTTAAGAAATTGGCAGTCTCTATAAGACAGATTGGAACGATCCCATTAGTGTCTATGCCTCCATAATTGTCATGACCCAGTAGCAAAGTTTTGACTTCTCTAGACCCAGGGGCCATTGATGACAACTTAGGCTCTGGAAAGTATGACTGAGGCAACACCAAGGTCTCCACGTATGGTTTGCTCATAAAGACTTGACTCAAAAAAAGTTTTGCTTTCTGTTTAGGGCAATATACAGCAGTTCCATTAGCTCCTACAAGAGGCATGCTTGAATCAACTCCAAAGAGTGACAACTTGACGGCAGACCACCCCTTATAGTCAACACCACTGGAGAGCAAGATTTTCACAGTCTCACAATAAGCTCGCTAAGATCTCTGAAAGACAACCTGAGCTCGACTTCTAAACTGAATGAAATTACACCACAAAAAGGCTGATTGATTTTTCTTCCACAAATGATGAGCTTACTGTTTTTATAGTAGGCAAAATAAGTTTTTCAATAAAAGGGCGTGGACAACACAAACAACAAACAAACATGAAAACATGTCGAGGTTGGAGGCATTTACATAAAGTCCTTGTCATTCTAGGACGGCAAGTTTTTTGCACTGCTCGAAACTTCAGGTTTAAATTTTTCTCACATTTTCAATCTGAGGGTTTTCAAATCTAGTTACCTGAAACATGCATATGCCTGAGCTGACATAAGTGGAAAGGCAGGAAATGACAGAATCATTTTCAAGTGAGATTGAATGCTGTGGGTTTGGATAAAGAAACATGAATTCTGCCATATCCTATGATTAAAGTTCTTAGGTGGCAAGGAACACTGGATGCTAGACTTCTTTACCTAATTTTTTCTTCTATATCACACTTGTTTTTCTCAACAGTTTCACATTAACAGAAGACAGAAAGTTCTGGAAGTAACTCACACAATGAAACTTGCTCACTATCATATGTACATACATTCACATAAACCTGATGAATGTGAATTACAAATTGATGCTATCCACTTTAGTACAGAATCAATAATTTAAATTGACTATAAATTAAGAAATGTCTGGGAACAAATTTTGCATCATTCAAAATTTCATACTGAAATTATTTTAACCATAAAACAATTCTGTAGTGAGAATGTAACCCTCTTTCTTGCATACTGTATATACCTACATACACAAATAATGTTTGTAAATTATGAATAGTTACACAATACAGAATTGTACACAATCACAGTTTTACAAGTATATGTTTAAATTACATTACAATATTAATTATGAATTTTAGGGTTTGAAGCTGAGGTTGAAAGTAGAATAAATTTAGGATTATTGGAGGGGTAGTGAATGACAAAAGGCCAAATCAACTAAAAATAAAGATCTACTGTACCGTGATCAGGCCAGTGATGATGCATGGTTTAAAAAAAAAAAAAAAAAAAAAAAAAGGGGGTGGGGGGGCATTGTGAAGGAAGAACAGAAGTTGCAGTGAACAGAAACGAGGATGCTGAGATGGATTTTGGGGATCTCGCTGCATGCGAGAGGCTGGAAAATGAAGAAACTAGTAAAAGTGCAAGATGGTAAAGACTACTGGTATGATATAGTTGAGACTGAGTGAAGGAGTAGTGAAGAGGGCTTGGAAGGAACCTGTTATACACAGAAGGTCAAGAGGAAGGCAAAGAATTAGATGACACATTAAGCAAAGGGGGGATTTGGAGAAGAAATGCATCAAGGCAGCTGACCCCTTGGTTTACAGTCTATGCAGTCCTATTTTTTCTAATCTTTATATTTCATTTGATTTTAACACATCTTCATGTAGCTTCACTGTTTACAAACCTGCTGTCACTCTCTTCTAATAATGAATTAAATTTTCCTTGTGTCACAGCTATGCTAAAATGTATTCTCACAATATTTCTGCTATTTACAATTATGGTTTAATTGTTACACTTGAATTCAGAATGACCACAAGGAAAACATTCATTATGGCATAACTGTGACACACAAAGGGGGCAAACTCAGTTGCACAAGACAGCACAAGTAACATTTGCTCATTCTTCCCAATGTAACTCATATGTACTGTATACACCAAAAGACTCTGTTAACATTACATATGAATTGATGACTTACAATAGTGTTAAATCACTGCTTTACAATGCCAATCTTTAATTACCTGAATTTCACAACAAAGCCATACATTCATACATATATACATACTGAATTTACACAAACAATTGTCATTTATGAATGACTTCTAAGAGTTGTTTGCTAAATTCAGCACATCTACTGTATATATGGGCAAATACAGTAATCATAATTTACAGGCACATTACCATGAATTTACAGATATCCTACATGAATGACTTGAGATTCTCCACTACAAGCTAGAACTTTCCATGAGTTGTACAAGGTGTTCCTCCTCACTTCTGGCTTTTCATAGTCTATGTGATGTTATGCACATTGACCTCGGTTGGTGTCTTGCCACTTCCCTAATTGCTCTTCCTTCCTTTTCATCATGTGCTCAAACCATCTAAATCTATTTTTCAGTCTGAGCTTTCTCATCTGTGATATGATCTTCCTGGTGTACGGATGACATTATCTCCAACATTTATAATACAGGGATATCTTCGGAATCCCTTCCATTTTCTTTGTATGTCTCCTGTTCTCTTGTATGTGACCACATCTCTGCTGTGTACTATAAATAAATGGACAGTTCTTGTATGTGAATAAAAACTATTGCTGCTTCCCAATGGGATGCTCTCAATTTCAAACAATGTAATATATACAGCTAAGGCTGCACAATACTCTACCTCCTCGGTCGTAAATCTCTTGACTGATTCTTCTTATACATGCTACACACTGGAAACTTTTTTCTCCGTTTTGAGTTACATATGAATGGCACCAACTCCCACATATTGCCTACATCATCTATGTGGCTACCTTCCAGCCCACATATCTTCATTTTCTTTCTCTCTGGTAACCATACCCTCAGCTTTCTTGTAAGTGAACTCCAGTTCTCTCTCCTCCATTCCAATCTCCCACCTACATTATATTAGCAAGACCACTTCCTCGTGTCCTACAAATAAGAAATGCCATAGGAATGTAAAGAATCATAATTCAGCTTTCTGGTTAAACTATTTAATAATAACCATAATTATATTTCGATATATTTTAAAATAATTTATGAGCTTAAAAATACACTTAACTTACCCTTATAAAATTTGTTCCACCTAACAAGATGAAACATTTGTACGAAAATACATAACTCAAGAAAAGGTTTTTGTAAATTTCACACCACAAAGCTAAGTAGCAAAACAATTCCTGCAGGTACCAGTATAACATTACTTAGACAATACAGTAATTATGACAAGAAGCAACCTTTTCTTCTTTTGAGAAAAACAAGTAATACCTACGGTTTATAAGAAAAGCATTAGTTATTTCAAGCAACACAAACTAAACACACTGGCAAAATAAAATAAGATATACTTTCCAGGAATATTAAAATTATCACTTTTTACTCTACATCAAAGTGTTTCTAAATCTGGTGGCAGAGGAATATTTTTTAAATTGGCAAACTTCTTTAGAGCCTCATAGTTCTGGTATAGCCGGTCAATTTCAGACCTCATGCTCAAGTTTTCGTTCACTAGTTTCTCGATATCAATTTGCTCTGTAGTTCTTTCTGACTCCAGCTCATCCTTCTGTTCTATTCTTTTGATGCGACAGCTGAAAGAAAAAACAACATGCATTAGTGACTATACAAAAATATTAAAAAAAGAGTCATAAGGAAAATGCTGCTTTAAATTATTATTGCACGTAGAAGCTGGAAAATTTGAGGAGCACTTGAAAAGAGCAAAATTTAAATTAAAGTTTTCAAGAAACTTTATCAAGTAAGTAGGTTGATTAACCCTATGGTATAACTGTATGGTAATCTCCTTGCCAAGGGGCTACGTGCCTAGAGAAATTGTACCTGCTTTTACTATATTTTTTCACTTTCACCACCTGTTTATGAAGTAGCTGACAAAACTGTTGTGCTTCTGAGGGTTGATGAAGGTGAGCTCACTGCCTGGACAGATCCTGGTCTACCTATATAAAATTTTTGTTCAATTCAACAGTTTCTCTTATGTCCTTGTGTATCAGATATACAGTACTGTATTGTTGATTTTCAATAAAATGTATACAATTTGTTATTAATTTTCAATAAAACATACTCTTTTGTCCTTATAATTGTTTTATAACATACTCTTTTTGTCCTTGGAGCTGTTTGTTTCATAACTTTATTTTTTCCCATATCTTTCATTACCTGGTTCATACTCTCTATATCTATTAATATTATGTTAATAACAAGATGAAAGTTGAATGTGCACCTTCGCTTTATAAAAAAAAAAAAAAATACTGAAAATCCTTAAAAATTGCAATGGGAACAACCATGTCATCTCATTTCTATACCTGACTGTTATGTAACAGGTAAATTACAGTAGAACCACAACTTTTCTCCATATTCTATACTAAATATTCATTTCATAATTAATTGAGGTTTCAACATGACCAACTTAAGACTAGGTTAGATTCTTCATACCTCGCAGCATATCCTCGATTTTTTAGTGTTCTTCGTCGCTGTTTCATTTTGATTATATCTTCTCTGTTGAGGCCACGCAGTTTCAACTGGCGGTTTAAGTCCCTTACACTAATGCTGACAAGTTCATCGTCACTGATGTCGCATGGGGGTGGTGACAGGGGTGGTTCCTGGTCAAAGCAACACACTAATTGTTCTGATTGAATGATATTTAAATAGAGGAAATATCACATCTTCATAAAAGAGCCCAACTAAAGTTGGGTTATATTAAAAGGATAATTCTGGATGAAGAAAAAATTAATAAGTAATCAACAAAGTCTAGGGGATAATCAATATCATTTGGTACAAAAGTTTTAAAACTGGTGATAAAATAATTTATGTTCTACATCTCGGGGGTATAACAAGGCTATACTGTATTTTATGTATAAATCCATGAATGTCATAACATAGGTTATAGTTGTTCTAAAGGGTTCACAGTAATATAATTGTTGAAGGCTCGAGTAGAATTTTATAAAAGCTTTTGAACCCTTCTCTGGGTTCATCTTCAGTCAAAATAGTGTACTGTACAATTCCTGCCCTTTTAACCCTTTGATGTTTTAATGATGTAAATTTTTCATTAATTTCCATACTGTTGCGAGTTTGATGACATCAAATGATGTTTTCCAAATTAAAATGTTGGCAAACTTCCACTCACCAGCTTCAAAATGGCACCATAACCAGCACTATACCATGGGTAATAAATTTACAGTAAGTGATAAAATTTAAATACATCACTGATATGGTCGCAAGCTGTTATTATGATTTGCCACAGACAAAATTTGGAACCACCAGAGTCTTACAGGGTTAATAAAACAATAAGAACCTACAATTGTAATGTAACAAATCTTCAAGTAACTTAACCAGATAATAAAGAAAAAATTAACTGAATATTACCATCATTATTATTTAGAGAACATTTTGATTCCACACTTATTACTAATAACCTCTGCCTCTTCTTTGAGAAAAAAGAAAAAAAGGGAAGTAAATTAGTGAAATCATCTACTCAGGTTTCAGCATAATGTGTTTTTACTCTTGCCTCATAATTATAGAGTAATCAGACTACTGTATATGAGAAATGAAAGCAATCCACTCCATTCATATGTGCTAGACTGTAAAGTAATTTTTTTGTTTTCCTGATGTAGGAGCAGTACAATCCCATAAAATGTACTCCGAAACTTTCTTTCCCTCAACATGGTCTGCTTGTGCTTTAAATTTTAAAGTGCTGTATCCATTGGTCAAGGTTTGGAAAGAATGAAAATAAGATTAATAATGGCACATGCAATATACCATACAATAATAGTTCCTGTACTGTCATGAATCACTCTGACATCCTAAAGATCAATTAGTAAATGCCATATATTTATGGGCAGAACAATGTACGGTACAGTCCCACAAGACAGGACAGTGTGCGGGGTACTATAAATCTTAAATGACCGGCAAATATTTATCATTCACTCACTCACAGCTGAGGAGCTTCAGTATACCCACTAAAATATACTAAAATTTTAAACTATTTTTATGTTCTCTAAATGCAAAACAACCTATTTTACCCATGTTATAGCTTGTCACAGCTGAGATTTAAGTCACCCACTGAAACAAGTCTTGTGCCTTCTTTAGTGATTATCCTTCATTAGACAGGGTCCCTAACTCAATATGTCACAACTGTCATAACCTGCCTTGGAAAACTTAAGCAACTGCAGGTATGAGATCTACTAGAATGGCCAAGAGAAGGGCAAACACAGTAAAATATGGGTTTGTGTGAACATTTAAAAAACACTTTTAAATTTTGTGTCACATTGTACAAAATCTAATTTTACCTATGATGAGTAGTTACTGAGTTGGGAGGTGATGTGCAGGGCTTCAGTTCTCTATTCTGATTTCCAAGGTGTCTTTAGGGGTTTTGGTACAATTACCCTAGATGTTGCTCACTAAAAACGATAGAATATGCAATGCACTGTTAGAGGAAATAAATCTGTGCCACCTGCATGAGAAAGCAGGCTCCACATCACCTAAGGATCAAAAGCATAATTAATGCAAAACAGTTATAGGTGGGGCTGAAAAAGAACATTAGTTGCTAATGTAGCTAGTTAGTTTTGCTTCCATTAAACTTGGCTATAAAGTCATGGCAGTAATGGAGTGAGAAATTTATAACAATAATGTCTGTTCTGCTGGGAACAGGAATGGGTTCATGAAACCTGATATTTGCAGGTCCTTGAGGTTGGAAAAGCAAAAAAAAAAAAAAAAATAAAAACAAGCCCCATTCAGCCACAGACACCATCATTCACCTGGCCTTGGCAACATCATGAGTAACTTAGTCTTCTCCCAATAACAATAAACTACAGTAAATGCTCCAAGGATGTATTACAGCCAGTTGGACAAAATACAGAATTCTTTAAGTTAGTGTTTGATTGTGTCTACCTCATACAGAAACGAATGCATCAGGTGAAAAGCAAGGTAACCCTCTTAGTCAGGGCTTCGATACCAAAGGGTGGATATTGCTTATGACAAGCAGTCAAGAATGCTGTAAAATCTTGTAACTTCTGTTCCAGTAAGCAAAACAGGTTTGGGAATGTTTTCAGACTGTCATATCCTCATGACAAATATCTACCTTCAACCCTACATCATATATCCTGTAATGTCCCCTGCTACCTTGGAGAGAGGGAAAACTAGATTGAAGGTTTCTGTTGTCTTTGAAGATCAAAAACCTTACAAAATCATGCTATGTTTTGTAGGGCTATAGTTGCTTCTGGTCCTTCTTCATCCTTCAAATCACAGTAATGACCTAGTCTGAAAAGCTTGCAAATTTTGTCCTCTTCACTGGGGTAATAGGAGTCTTGCAAGAAGATGCTACGGAAATAATGGGCTCACTGCCCAAGGTCGCAGGAGCTTCTTGTAATCCCGTGTGAATCTTAGTACCCTGTCTCTTAATGCTAAAGGTATTTTGCTTGTTGTCCACAGAGAATACTCCCCACCCTGTGTTTACATTGGGTTAGAATGTTTCTAGTTCTTAAAGTCTACACCTATAAGAAGCACACATACTGTATACTTATTTGATGACTATAGGGTGTGCATAATTATTGTAAAAGGGATTTGTGTTGAAAAACTGTTTGAGTTTCCCTTTTACCTGTGATTGCATTTTCCCCCCACCCCCTGGCCTTGTTGTATTTACCCTCTTTTTTTATTTACCATTCTGCTGTTGAAACTGTAGTTTGTTGCATTCATTGATTTGTGTGCCTTGACTGTAGTATGAATGTGATTTCTTAAAATTAATTGAGGTTCGTAAAGGAACCATGGGACCTACCCGCTCCTGTGTTTTTTTTTTTTTTTTTTTTTGTAGTGGAGAAGAGGAATAAAGCAAAGAATTAAAGGTGACAGTTTTTCTTTGAATCACCTCGAGAGTAAAAGGTAAAAAAAGGGCGATTATGTTGCACACAGAGGCAGAGTGGACAAAGGATAAAGCAAGAGTTACACCTAGTTCTCCTATTAGAAATCACAAAGATGAAATCTCACACAAAACACAGAGGAAGATGCCTTCCTTGTGAGCTGTGAATTGGCCCACCCAGTGAGAGAACTGGAAGTTGTAAGAACTTTCAACTTGTGTGGGGTCCGGGGAAATGGAAGATCTGAGATAGTGTCAGAAGACATGGCATAACAGGTCAAAGAGTGGGAATGGATGTATCCAAACACATCTCTTTTGTACAAACTATCAATATCCTGCTGGCCTGTAATAATGGCACTGTTATGGCTACTGGGCTGCTCAGTCACATCTGGTTTCTGAACTGTATCAGTATTTCTGACTAAAATCAACTGTATCCATAGACAAATTGTGTTTGCTAAAGGAAATATTCTCATATCATACACCTTTGTGGTCAGTCACTGATATGGTCAATATTCTCTTAAATCATACCATACTTGTGCAAACCACTGCAGCTGTCATCATAAAGCCTCGTGCCAGCATGGTCATGATCCTCCGTTAAAGAAATCACACTTGCAAGAAGAGGTGCTAACATTTCAATGCCTAGTATCTGCAAGATCACACTCCCTCATGGAGCTTCTACACCTATGAGCACTGCTGTTATCACAATTCTGAATCTGTGCAACAGCAAGGGAACAAGTTACAAACACAGACACACTCCAACTGAAAAGTGCTGTGGCAACCACTACATAAAAGGTATGATCTTAATTAAATTCCAGGCATACAAAACAATTTTTTTGGTAAACCCCTGTAAGTGCTCTGAGGATGGTTAATTAAAAAGCAAGATGCCATTCAAATCAATTATCAGCATACTTTCCTAAGATTACTTTGGTTAGCTACTAAATCATAAACTAATACTACGTGATGAAAAGGTACAGAAACAGGGATGGCAAAAACAAATACCACTTAATTTTCATGGATTGCATTTCACGATAAATAATGAGCTCTAAACTTTATGAAATATTACAAAACCGCACTTGTAATCGTGTACAGAAAAAATACGGTAACAGCAAACATCTTTAACAAAAGCACTAATCTTCGCAAATATGACTTGCCTTGTAAATGCAAACAAGTCACAATAAAAATGTAAAAACTATTATAACATTCAATGGTACTAAAGGAGAAGGGTAAAAATGTACAGAAAATATAATTTAAGCATTATATATGTATTACTTTATACAATGTTCATAATTTGTCATATTTATGTATTACTTTATGCAAACTTCATGACTTGTCCTAAAATATGACAATGACCAAGTTGAATATGAAATTAACTTGCTCAAGGATGAAAACTCATGAGATTAACTTATAAGTTGAATGGCCAGAAAAATGTTTTAATAGCATAATGCATGTTTTTCATGCAAACCCATTAATCATATTTTGTCTTGTTTCCATGGTCATGGAATTTTACTCACACCTAAATGCCCCCTTCCACAACGAAGATCCTTGTACATCTGTCCCGTCCCCAGACAGATGTCTGTTTCACCCTCACCCTCACTTCACCAAGTGGCACAGGAACGTCAATGTTTGTGCTGCTGTCTCTTTCCAGATTATTAATGCTGCTAGAATTTGGTAGTCTTCATTCCAGTATAAGATTCAATTTCAAATGATACATAACACTTACAATTCTTCATTTTTTGGGTGAAGACTGAAGAATGTAAAAGCTATAATTTGTTCTCTGTGATGGTTGAAGCACTGGAATTAAATAATTTTTCGAAACCTCAGTTACACACACCTATCTGATTATTTACGTCAAGTTTCTTCACGGCAATGACCTCCAACTGACTAATTTACTGGTTGTTGCAGAAATCTAAAGATTCTACTTTGAATATACAGTGCTGATTCAGACAAATTAAGACACTGAATGCTTAATACTGTCTTCGACTTAGAAGTGTAGATAGTGAATACTTAGTCTTGGCCTCAATTGGTGTGAACAATGACTTGGCCTGGCCTTGGAATTACAGACTACAACAATGGTTTATGGGACACAATCCAAGCCCATACTAAACCCTCTTATACAAAATAAGAGGGAATATCCTCAATGATGCATGGATAAACTTTAAAGCATACAAACTGGCACAGATGATCTTCCTCTACAAGCTACATGTAGGATCATACAAAATACCTTGAAAGAGTTGCTGGATACTTCTGCAGCAAGTGACAATAAGCCAAGTTCAACAGGATGAATAACAGCTGGATACAACAGAAGACAGCCTGGCAAATGTAAGCAACAGGCAGTATGCGCACTACCAAGCACAGTATAACAGTTACAGTAGTGGTTCCATGAATTAAAAAAAGACAAAAAAAAGCTGAAAAGAAAGCAGACACTACCATTTATTGTCAGGTTCCATTTAGTGGAAGAAATGTGAACTAAGAGAGGGAAAAACATTCTCTTCTGGCTTTTGTTATGGAGGAATGTGGTTTAAAATAATTAAATATGGGACCCAAAGGTGTTACAAAGTAATTTCATGATTTCATTGTGATTTCATGTGGACAACGGAATTATCCAGAGGGGCATAAGAAAGTTTAGTTAGTAACCCAACTTGCCTGCTTCAGGATTCAACACAGCTGAAAGATTAAACACACCCATTACAATCAAGTTACTGTGCTTACTCCTAGGCAGAGTATGAAATGAAAACAGAAAAGGACCAGAATATCAAATTGTAAAAAGGTTTTGAAGGTTAGAACAAAGTCAAGATCTGAGGGAAAATATAACAGAGGACATGGCAGTCACTGAATACACAGGGCAGTAATCAGACAGTCCAAGTAATTATCAACCAATCTGAAATGGAAATTCAGTGTAAAACTAGTAAAAAAAAAAAAAAAAAAAACTCTGGTTCATTTCTCAGCAGAAAGACTTGCATGAGAAACACTGAGAGCAAACTTGCAGCCAAAATAACTTGTCTTTAACTATAGAGAAGATCTATCATAAGAGTCCATGCCTTAATTCCCATTTGAGGAAGAACTATTATTGCATAATAATGAAGTCAGGCAGTAAGGAGAAATTAATACCTACAGCACATCTAATTAATTTGTGATAATCCTGGCCTTTAAATAATCACTGAAAAACAATAGATGATCAGTGCTCGACAAGAACATAGTTCTACCATGTTCATCACCATTCAATAGCACCCAATCAACAATTGTCAAACAGCAGCTGATGACTGCCTGTGACCAAGGACTGTTAAATGACTGATCAAATAAACTTCTTTTCACTCAAAATCCAAAAAAATTAAAACACTGAACATTAACCAGTAAAAGCAACACTTCCACTCTGAGTGAATGCAAGTGAAAATATAACAAACAAGTGCACTCACAAGATCGTATAACTCTGCCATGATATGCAACGTCCCTCGTCGTAAACAGAAACTAAGTATGAAGTATGACCTTAACCACAGATCTTTAGGTCATCTCGTGCTCTGAAATATTTACAATTGGATAGAGGTCTACCAGTTCCCACAAGTTCTACATACATATGGGTACCTGGTACAATCAATGCAATAAAATGTGTGACGTTGGTCTTCTAGGATTACCCTGGGTTAACTTTGCTATCAAGAATCATCACGTCAAGTAAAGTGTAATTTCACGATTTGCATGGCAGTTATGATCTAAACAGAAGTGTATATTTTGTTTTTCTCTAGGAATTAACGGTAAACATGCTGTTCCTGTTGTATTCTGTGTCTGTTCAATTTCTCCATACATGGTTTTATACACAGCATTTAAAATCAAAACATTACTATTACATAATTTTGGCATAATTACTTTACTTTCTTAGATTCCCTTTTATTAATCAACACTAGTATTTAATTAGCACTGCTCTCATAACAGGTTACATTCTGCTGCTGTGCAATTTTCCTATAGAGCTGTGATTCACAAGCATTTTTTGCATCTAATAAAAATATTTTACTGTACTCTAGCACTGTAACTATATTTTGGCATTATCACCCAATTAAATTGTCAAGACATAACTTTACCATTTAAGCTACTGTATATTTCACCTGCATAAAGTCTGGATATGACATACATGCCTCTAGTATCCACTGCAAGAGGTACTGGTGAATGAGGGAGACTACGGGTCAAGTTTTATACTATTCGTTAACATCTGCTTTTATTTAAACTTTGAGATTTTCTTTTGCATTACTCACCTCCACACAGCGGAAACTTATAAACATTTCACAAGGCTCTAGAGTGCAATGGAACCTTGTTAAATAAGAGATAAAAACAATAATAATAGATATAATAATAAAATGTTTCATTAATGCCACAGTGGCAGTAATTTTATATTTTATTTTTTTCATTTTCTGATGATTTCATTATCTAAGGGATATCTCCTTAAGAAGTTACTTTTTCTTTAGGGTAAGGGCACAGTTGAGTTTTTCTCTATTTGTCAAGTTTTAAAGAATGTACAAAACACAGAATTGCATGTAACCACGGTCACTACCAAGGCCGAGTGGGTACTGGATTAAAGAGGTGGATCTCTGGGTTTTTATGCGGATGCAGAAGGGCTGTAAGATGTTGAGTGATGGTATGCACATTGCCAATCATTAACCTTGATTGGTCAGTTGCCTTTTACTCTTCATTAGTCTTGCATCAGTCTTGCAACCCATGCAAGGTGAATGGGTTTGGGGTGTCCTGCAACCTGCAATTGCCAGTTGGCTTTGGGTCTGTGGGTGCTGCCCTCTGGTCTTTTGCATAAAATTTAAGAAAGACCTTATTCTCAGTATATGTAGCACCTTGGAGCTTCTGAGATGAAAACTGTTTGGGGTGCTGTCCAAAACGGTGAGGCTAAGAGGAAACACTGTTGTGTATGGGGAAGCCCTGATTTTACATAAGTGTTCATTATGATGTCCTCCTGAACATGGCATGATATTTCAGATAGCTAAATTGTAGTCATTCCAATGTAGGCAATGGGGAATCCACACATGGGGTATGGCAAAAGGTGGACCATGTTAGTCTCTTTCAGGATGTTTGCAGTTTTCTGCTTGAATATTACATGACCTGGTTGTTAATTTTCTGAGGTTCTAAAGTAGGTGATGAGGTTGGACATAATGTCCTTAAGGGTTATTTTTAGTCCCCATACCTTGTATTCATGTAGCGTGGTAGTAAATTTTAATCTCTGATTCATCATCCTGATCAGAGGGGGCATATCACTTTACCATATTTCAAGGGATATCATGATTACTTAGTTCACCTCTCTGTTAGAACAACAATTATTGATCAACATTTCAGTGGTATACTATAATTTCTTTAGGCCAGCCTGCCCTGTGTAGGAATGTGAAATTGCCCCTCTAATATAAGCACTGATGGTTGAAGGTTTGTACTGATCTAGGCATTTACTGTGGCCATTCAAGCAGAGTTTGAGAGTAATTAAGATATCAAAAAATTACAGATTTGAGTGTAGCAGAGAGGTCCTAGATGTCAGCCCCACCTAAAATCTTCATGAGGATGTCACCAATGTACCATACAAACCCAATGAGAACCACTGAGACACTGCAAAAGGCTCACTGGTAAGCAACTCCCATATAAATGCTGGTGAAGAGAATGACTAGAGGAAAACAAACTGTTACACCAGTTGGTGTACAAGTGCCCTCTGTTGGTGTTGAACATGATCTTCATGGAACATATTTTTAGTGGAAATTTCTTGAAATTGCTGAAGCAAATAGCTTGAATAATGGACTACTTTTCAAGATTGACTTCACTGATTTGGAAGTTATAACAATGCAAAAAGGAGACTGGGGAATCAGATTAGATGGTCAAGGTTTTTTCATGAACATCCCAACTCAAGGAAGGTCAAGCCATGATAGAGATGTTTGAAGATTAGTCAGTGGTTTCTGCTACTGGCACATTAGTAAAAGACAAACTCAATTCCCTCAGGTGCAATACTGGCCTGGGACAAATTCACTATTTACTTGAGAGGAATTCTGCAGATGACCAGTGGCTGTACTGATCTAAGATATAAGGAATTGAGACTTAATTAGAACTTTGCTAGGTAGAGGTTACTGAGTTTGGGAAGGTGAACAGCTCCTCTTACAGTGTTCACAAGCTCTTTGGTGCAGTTGGCTGCACACTGAAATCATAGGTAGAGTTCATGTCAAGCCTTTTGTGTTTTACCTCTTCCTGCAGGATTTCATATGCTCTCAGCTGAATTCTTTCAATGTGCTAAGCATGAATGCTGTTGTTCTGTCAGCATGCCTTACAGCTTTTAGCTGCCACTCATAATTCTCAAAGATTATGTTGTTCATATCCTTGCCTCTACAGTATATGTAAGGGCCTTGACCAAAATTAATGGTTGGAGTTTACTGATTTTCCTTGTTCTCGAAGTATTTGATAGAATCAAGTAGTCTCTACTTCATATCCCCTCTTGGTGGTCTCTGGCTTGGAGATATAGAGGCAGCTCAGGAAAGGTCTTAATAAGCAATCGCCATCAGGGGTGTGGATGTAAAACATATAGTTTATTTATTTTAGGTCTGTTTAAGGAATGTATAGGTTGTAACCATTTAGGTAGTTACCTCATGATGTTCTGAAGAAGCTACCTACAGATTCCTACCACTAGCTATCTTCTAATCCAAGGGGTATCTATTTTTGGCATGTCAATGACAGGATTGTACTTCTTTCTATATTTATACTATTCAGTAAGAACTACACTGATGATATTGAAAGTGTGATGCCAACTGTGACATAAACCATGTGAACACTGTTAGAACTACTCACCTACCCCAAATAACTTGGCCCAAAGACCTCGGGTACAAATACAACAATGACTAACTCAAACTGGGCAACCCCAAGGCTTATTATGTCACTCTTCTGGCCCCTCTCCTACTTAACATCTGGCGAAGAGTCTCCATCTCATGTTCATGGTTTATATGCCCTATCACACTGGTTCCCTCTTTACAAATGTGCAGGTAGCAGCAACCAGTGACCTTATTCTTGAATGTCCCTACTATGAACACAGTACTATGAATCTGGATATTCTTGAATGCAGGCTCCAAACCCCATTAGGAGCCTGTACCATGATTTTCATCACCCATAGGGTCACATAAACACACACAGGGTTCTCTTCACAAACTTTGATATGGGTGTCATCTGGCAACATGATTTTTTCTAGGGCGAAGAATTAGCTACTTGAAAATTATATCAACTGTAACATTCCTACAGACTTGAAAACCATGGCTGTCCCCTAAAAGTAAATGCCCTATCTTGGTCATTAATATCATGTATGGCATGCCAGACTGAAGACCTTAGGGGCACTACATATATTAAAAATGATCCTTCCCTAACTATCATGCAAAGAGAAACCTCCCAACAAATCTAACAATCCCTGTCAAACAAATTCCATGAAATACCTAAGCCACCAGCAGCTCAACCAAAGGGTAGAGGCCCATGACCAAAACCAACTGGGCTTTCAACTCCTTCAAGAAAGACCCCAAGTTCCCAGCTGCCCTTGAGAAAATCCTCTAGGTTGTAAATATGCCACTGTCATGGAGCAAGACCAGTTCAGGGTAAAGGGCAATTTACAAAACAGGTACAGTGACCTCGGGTAGTGTATGTGTGATGTCAACTCCCACCTTAGAGCACTGCATGCATGCAAACTCTCTTAATTCAATACCAACTCTATCATGACAGCATCCAAGCCACTTGGCAGAGAGGGAAAAGATTAATCTACACTGTGATTGTTATGTACATTCTTTGTAACTTCACAAGGAATATAATGAAATGTATCCATACCCTCCAGAGAATGTAACTTTTATTATATGGGAAATACTCATAAGGCTATATCCCTCAGAGAAAGAGGAGAGGAAAACACTATTAGACTACAGGTAAATAACCATTACTGTGCAATATACCATTAGAAAATTTTGAGTCATTTGAAGAGATGCAACTCCTAAATGCTAAGAGTTCACAGCTGGCCATCAGGAAAATCACATTACAAATGAGGAAGTTGCATAAGAATGTGGTATACACAGTAAAGTGAAAAGACAGATTTCAAGAGATTCATACGGTGTGGACATGTGATAAGAGGCAATGAAGAGCAGTTAATCAAAAAAGCAAAGGGATAAAAACCAGTATGAAGAGCCTGAAAATAATTAGGAAAGGGGACTGATAAAGACCTACAAATGATATGAATGTATGCGGAATATGTGCAGGATAAAAGAGTAGAGAACTCATATTCTGTCCCATTCTGTGAAGGAAAAATCTTGTACAGAAATGTTAATAATGACAATTTTGGGAAATCTGGATATAGTGATCCATAAGTGATAATACAGTCAACATAAAAGAAAAAAACAGGTTTTCCATACAAACCTATAAATCATACATTGTCTCATTTCCATGGTCAAGGAAACCCCAGTAACAATCAGCCCCACCATAAACACACCCAAAAGCCTGACAACTTACATCTCTCAATTTCATGGCATCATCTTGTTTCTGCTTGAAGAATAGCACCACGTTCCACATTCTTCTTAAAAGGCCTGAGATGAGGAGAGGGCCACTGCCTTGGGTGCTTTAATTTTTGTGACAAATTAATAACTAACAAATCTGAGTAAAGCCAGAAAGAGAAAATTCCTGAAAATTTGTTTCTTCCTTTGCCAAAGTGAAGAAAAAGTCAATGAAGAATGAAGTTCCTTAATATCACATAAGTCTAACTGCCCTGATTGGGCAAAGAGGAAAGTTGTCACTATAGGTTATGGGCAAGGTCAGAAAAACAAAGGGTGACACCATCAAGACTGGAGTTGGAAATCTGCTGGCAGTGTCCCTGCTAGATAATTCAAGAGATGAAGAGTCTTCCAGCCAGAATGCCATGGTTTGCACCCATGAAATGTAACTTCAACGATCACTGCACTTGGTGGGACATGTGGGCCAAAGTCGTAAGGTCTAGATGCAGGGAGACGAATGTAATCAAGAAGGGAACTGTAGCAACAAAAGGAAGAGGTAGTGAAGACACAGCATCGCATCACAGATTTCACATGGAAGAGAAGTAACAGTCTCCACAGAGGCAGAAGTTGAAGGTGTGGATGTGACTTCTTACAAAGGTAATTCACTAAAAAAAAAAAAAAAAGTTGGAGACTGACACAAACTGTTCCCGAATGGCACCTGCCTGACAATCAAGTTGAACATGGAATGAATCATCCAAAGATCTTCCTCTTAAGTCAGTGTTGTGAGCAGGAGAGCTGGAGGCACCACAAGAGGTGGCAACACAACTGGAAGACAATAGGAATCAACTGGAGATGTATAAGAAAATGAGGAGGAAGTAGATGGAATATCCCATCTGAGAGTCAGGAAGCAGATGAAGTGATTACTGCATGTTAGGTAAGTGAGGTCAGCAGAAAAACCTTCAAGAAAACTTGAGGGAGTGATTCAAGAAGCAGAGTCCCCAACCTTCTTTCTCTTCTTCAGAGCAGGATATGACCTACAGACCTCACAGGTGGTGATATGATATGAGAGGCAGTGACTTCTGAAGAAATCTGCACCGGAAGGAAGACAGAAAAAAAAGGAGAAAAAAAAAACACACACACACACAATCAGACACGAAGAATACAAAAGTGTTTACAGAACACTTTAGTGTATGACACTGATAACAACTCTTCTGGGAGAAGTAAAATTACTAATCCACCAAACAAGTCACATCTTTGTCACTGAAGAAGTATTTTACACTGAGGCTTAATACAGAATGACCCAGAAAAAACCAACAATGTGCACCTTCTACAACCTAATTCACTGGCCCACAAAAACACACGAAGCAGAGCTTACTAACAAATGAAAATTATTTATTTAACACAAAAATCCACCAATTCAAATAAAACTATTACAACAGAGAGTCATATGTATTAGGTTGCTGTTCACAAAAAAGTTACCAAACAGCAAATTATGAAATTATACATAGAAAAAGAGTTTCCTAAACAAAAAACTATACATTAAACAAATAATAAAAAACCTGCTTTACAATCTCCAGCCAACAAAGAAAATGCAAAAATGAATAAACTGAGAATAAAGTAAGATTTCAACAAAATTAATTACATGTAAACTAACAATTTAAAGAGAAGGAGCCAGTCACTGGCCCTCAATAGGCAAATACATAATCTGAACTTAAGGTAAAATTAAAACACAAAATAATGAAATGGAGATTTAACACTCATAAAATGAATTGAATGCTAAGGGATGGAAAATAAAACAATGAGGCGCTTTGCAAAACAACTAAAGGAATTCCAGGGAGGAGCAAGTTGTTTCCATACGAGTCAGACTGAAAGTGATGAAAAGTTGGTGTATACATGCAGCAGATGCTCCTCAATCTTGAATGGTACAAATGGGCGTAACTGGGATTTCCTTGTCCAAGGAAACAAGGTAATATATGATTTAATGGGGTTTGTGCGCGCGTCGAAAAAAATCGTGTAAGCGGAAACAAATTCAAAAATTATACCTTACTTTTAATATTGAAAACGATGTAAATGACAAGATTTTTCATCAAAAATTCAAATTATGATTATTCCCAAAATGCCTGCATGCATAGAATCTCAATCACTTTTACTTTGTTCAGTAGCCATCTGGCAAAGTTTACTATCGATAACATCAAACTAATAACAGAACAGTTTAAAATTTTAAAGAAAACAGCTTGGGAGCATGTGCTGTACATTACTCATAATTTCATTATACAAATTTAACTTTGCGAATTTTACAGAGAACTTACAATTCAAATTTTCTAAGAAGTAGTCAATTTATCAATAAGAAAAGGACAACACAAACATGTAGCTGATTATGAGGGAACTGAATTGGTGAAAAATTCATATCTTTCACAATGCGTAAAATATTTCCTTGATAACAAATAGTGGCCTCTGCAGCCAAGTCTACCAAATGTTCATCATCTTGAGAAGGTCACCTAATGAATATATCACGACCTATTCACTCATTCTTAAGAAATCAAGGTCATCTAATGAATATATCACGACCTATTCACTCATCCTTAAGAAATCCAGCTAACACACAAACATACATTGGTGGTAACATAACCGCATAAATCGGGTGACAGAATAAACCAAATGTTTCACCTACAGCTTACTCTACTATAATAATCACCATTAAGGCAATTTATTTTTTCACTTGCTTCTTTCTTAAATTCTTACATTTAAATCTTTGGGATACTTTGCACTTAACTTCACTTGAAAAACAAGCTTTGTCTCGGAAGCAACAGCATCCCTGATAGTGTGTTTCCCCAGTACTTCTATGGGGCTCAGAGGGCAAGCAAGGCTAGTAGTCACTAGGGGTACCTATAATTTAATAATGCCTAGAAACTTGAACCTCATGACTAAAGTACTGCAATTTTAATTTCATAACTGACCCACCCACACAAGTTTTTCTTTTATGATAATCAACAAGCATCAGCATTTCAAATCATACCTTTGAAATGAGATTACTTTCTCATGCAATTTTTTGCCAATTATCTGTCTATAGTTTCCTACAATACTGATTCTTGCTGCCCACACCTAAAAATTTCGAGGGCAAAGCTAATGTCAAGCAAATTTTGAGGAGAGAAACATCAAACATCAACTTTAGATCATAAACATGAGTCTACCTTAACTTATTGAAGGAGTCAGAATAGTTTAAAAGATGCTATTGTTTTCTTGGGCCACTTATCTGAAGCAGAAAAATGAGATCTTTTACTATTCCAACACTTAGAAGGGTAAAAGATGTTTTTACTGTGTGTAAACATGCATATGTTAAAGGAACCATTCTATATCTTCATATCACAAGCTTTAGAGCTTATGGGCTATCATGATGATACAACAATGCTTTCAATGAAGTTGGATTTTTCACTTCTGTTGAGAACATCTGACAGCTGGGTCAAGAAAAAAGTCACTTCACTAACCATCATTGTGTCTCCCTACAGCTGGTCAGGAGAGTGCTAGATGTGAGGTTTTGCTTTACAGATCACAGCAGGATCTGCAACATAGTACAAAAGAATTGTAAGGATATTATTGGGTTAATTTAAAAGAAAATAATTCTTTGTGTTGTTACTGACAACTGGTTATAGCAGCTACAAGCCATTCTACAGTAATATATCCAGAAGTTTGTCACTAAGAATTTTTATATCAACTTATAAATAACATATAAAAACAAACCACATATTGTTGCCCATACCTAATAACTGTTCTGACTCCCTACTTCCTATTGTGCTCTAAACATACTGTTGAACCAATACACACTCAATACTCTGCCTATTAAAGCCACTAATTTCAATCACAATCATTAAGGGTAAAATCACTAATTCCACAGTAAGCAAGACTTTGCAATATTTTGAAAGTATCACTGACTTTAAGAAGCTCTTTTATTCATTAACACAGAAAATGTACTACAGTATTTTTAAACTTGGAAAAATATTTCACTATTTCATTCCATGAAACCAATGTTTGTTCATGAAACTTACCTGTCAGATATATATACAGCTGTATTTCTCCAAATCCGACAGTAATTTCAAAACGGTGGTTAACTTTTACATGTCTAATAATCCCAGGTGAAGAATACTCATTAAATGGCTGGGTGGCGGAATCGAACCATTCCCATTTTCTATTCAGATTTTCTCTGTCGCAGGTACTGTTAACATCTGTTTACAGTACCTCTGCCTCTGGATTTCGTTAACTTGCATAGTTTTCCACTTGAGTATTCTCTTGACTTTTGGTTTTGACTTTGGCTTGTGGATTGGCATACGAATTTTTTGTGGACTGTTTATGATTTTGCTTTTGACTCTCTTTGAATGATGTCTGGTACTAGTTCTGCTAGTTTTCGTGTATGTTGTGTGAGTGAGTGAAAGGTGAGGCTACCGAAGGCCAGGTAGACCCTCACTCAGTTTGCATGAGGTGTAGGGGGCATGTATGTTTGATCAATGATCGCTGCAAAGAGTGTGAGCCTTTGTCTGATGCGAGCTGGAAATTGTATGATTCTTATGTTCTTTAAGTTAGAGCGTGACAGGATCAGGAGGTCCTCCTCCAGGAGTGTGTGAAGAGTCAAGGTTATTTCTTCACCTGATAATCCTAATGTAGACATTTTGTTGTACCTGTCCCTGTGGTTTTGCCTTCGGGCCCTGAGGTTGTGTCTGCGGAGGGTTTGGCCCTGACGGAGATCATGAACACCATCCGTGCTCTAGAAAACAAAGTGTCATCTCCAAAGTGCTGTGCAGTGTAGTGTTCCCCCATAGTGTTGTGTGGAAAATCTTCAGATCGGCCCCATAATGCTTCTAGGCCTGGACCTCTGTCAGACTCCCAGGACTCAGGGAGAAGGCATGTCAAGAAACTTCGTAAGAGGGTGGCTGGGGGCTTCCCACCGATCTGACGTCCCTTCGGCAGGTCCTGTTGTCACTTCCCAGGCTGCCAGGAGTTTGATGGTCGTTAATCTCAAGGACTGCTTTTCGCGTCCTCAAGGCGTCCTCCCTTTAAATAGGGGTGGAATTTCGTAAGGACTCTCGATCTGAAGAGGAGCTTCCAGAGAAGAATACACGTTCAGTTTTCTCCGTCTTTAGTTATTTTGAAGCTTTTCTACAAAGAGGACCAGAACGTCGTCAGAGGAGGGCGTTTGCGAGCGCCCCAGTCGCTCTAAGGAGAGAACTGTTCTTGTTCCTTGAGGAAGAAGAAGGCGCCCTCACCCTCTTCTTCCCGGGAGGATTCCTCTCCTCCTGGATATGAGACCTCTCCATCCAAGAGTATCTATTCACTGAGATATGCAGCGTCAGTTGGCCTCTCTTCTTGCAGAGAAGGAATCAGAACCTCGTCGTCGCAAGGACTTGAGGCTTCCCATCAAGAAGTCCAGGAAGTCCCCTTCTCCTGCTCCTTTTTTTCGTCCACCGTCTGAAGATTAGAGCCTTGTCGCCCTCACAGCTAATAGAGTTCCCTTTCGTGATTTCGTCATCATCACGACGCATTCTTCAGCAGCTATCCAGGACGCCGTTAGCTGCTCGTCAGGGCGCTTCTCTCGCTGCCGTGCAGGGATTTAAGTCAGGACGCTTCGCTGCCGTGCAGGAGTATTATCAGGGCGCTCTCTCGCTGCCGTGCAGGACGCCGGCAGGGCGCTCAGCATGACGAAGGTTGGGCTCCCAAGGATGCTCTTCAGGACCTTCGCCAGACGCTCTTTAGTGCGCCAATTCGTCGGGACGTTCCAGAGCATTCAGATCATGCTGAGAAATTTAGATCCCTCTTCCGTATTGGACCTCAAGGATTCCCGAAAAGCTTTATGTGATTTCTTGGTTCCCATTCATGAAGGAGAAGTTCTGGCGATTCAGAGCCTGCGGGATTTGATCAACCTTCTGCTTCCTCGTCTTGACTACCAGGTGTTAACCGGTCTTCTTAAGGACTTATTCGGTGACAAGTTTAAACCCTCGGCTCCTCTCTCTCCTCCTTTCGCAGCTTGCCTCTTCCAAAGCTAAGAGAGCGCCTGGTTTGTGAAGATGACTTCTTCACTGGCTACCAAGAGGGTTTCAAGAAGGTTAACGCCTGGATGGAGGAATGGAAGACCCATGGTAAGACTTCTTTGCCCTTCCTCCATCTAAGCTCTCTCAGGTAAGGCTGGCATGTGGTATGAGACAGGTGAAGAAAACAGTTCTAGAGCTCCTTCTTCGTCTCAAGGAGATTTTCGCCAGCCTTGTCACGCTTCCAGGAGGTCCCATCTGTCGACTGCTAAGGTTTCGTGGGACGATGTCCGAGAATGACCATCATCTGAAGGGACTCTTCCGATCCATGGAAGTTTTCAACTTTTAGACTGGTGCTTGGGTGCTTTGGACCTAAAAGCTTGAAGCCCATGGACTCGATCAGCCTGGGGAGCTATCCAGTGTTTTGAATTGCATGGACAAGGCCGTCAGGGATGGCTCAGAGAACTGGCTTCCCATTTTTGTACAGGTCTTTTGAAGAAGAGGGCCTTGTAACTGCAATTTCACCTCCAAGTCAGTTTCTGGCAAAGGGCTGAATTATTGTTTGCCCCTTTGAGAGCCATCTTTTCCCCAGCCTTTAATCAAGGACCATCGCTTCTAGTCTTAAGGAGAAGGCCACGCAAGATCTTTGGCCCATTCTTCTAGACCTCCTTCAGTCCCTTCTACTTCTTCTGCTTCAGTTCTGTCCTCCAAGAAGAAACAAAGCCCTTTCGTGGAGGAGCTTCTTCCTCTAAATCGACTCCATCGGGAGAGGTTGAACCAGAGGAGCAGCCCCAAACCCAGGGGCAGAAAGTGATCTTCAGCACCTCCAGACACCTGTGGGAGCCAGGCTTCTTTCATTTTGCGGGAGGGGAGCAAAAGGGGGGACTCCTGGTCCATCGAAGTTCTAGAGAAAGGCTACAAGATCCTTTCTCGATTCGCCATTTATTTTTTATGAAAACGTCACCCAAGGATCTCGCTTCTCCTACCATTGGGAAAAACAACAGATCCTTTTAGATCTTTTGGAGCAGTTGCTGAAAAAGAGCTGTGGAGCAAGTTCAGGAGCTGGAATTTCTCCGGGGTTCTACAACCACTGTTCTTAGTTCCGAAACAGTCGGGAGGATGGAGACCAGTACTGACGTAAGCAGACTGAACCGCTTCATTGTCAAAGAGAAGTTCAAGATGGAAACGTCCCAGTCTGTTCTAGGAGCTCTAAGACCAGGAGATTGGATGGTCTCTCTGGACTTACAACCTATAATACTTCCATGTTCCCATACATCCTCAGTCAAGACAGTACCTGAGGTTTGTACTGGGGGGAAGAGTCTTCAATTCAGAGCTCTTTGCTTTGGTCTAAGCACAGCCCCATGATATTCACTGTGATCATGAGAAATGTGGCGAGGTGGCTTCATGGCGGGGGATCCGCAAGCTGAGTTTACCTGAACGATTGGCTCATTGAGCTTCTTCCCAAGCTCAGTGTCTGGAGGACCTGAATTCGACATTGGAGTTGCCGAAGTCCCTGGGACTTCTAGTCAACAAAGAGAAGTCCCATCTGATCCGACTCAGTCCATCGTCATCTGGGGATTCAGATGGATTCAGTGGCTTTGGAAGCTTTTCCATCCCAAGAACTTCAACAACAACCATCAAAGTTTCGTTTCTTCTAGGGAAGGAAACATGCTCGGTGAGGGAATGGATGAGTTTGCTGGGGACCATTTCCTCGCTGGAGAAGTTTGTTTCCCTGGGAAGACTCCATCTCAGACCGCTCCAGTTTTTCTAGCGGAGAACTGGATGAACAAGGAGAACCTGGAAGAGATTTTGAAGATCTCTCCTCTGTCAAGACTCACCTGAGGTGGTGGCTCGACCCTTGTTACTGGCAGAAGGGGTTTCTCTCAATCTTCAGAGCCCCGACGTAGTGTTGTTTTCCAAACGCGTCCAGGGAGGGATGGGGGAGCAACACTAGGAGGGAAGAAGTGTCAGGCACCTGGAGAGGGGAACAGGTGTCCTGGCACATCAATCTCAAAGAATTAGATGCTATCCATCTGGCCCTTCAATTCTTCGAGGATAGTTGTCAGGCAGGGTTGTTCAAGTGAATTCGAGACAACACCACAGCCTTAGCTTACCTCCAAGAAGCAGGGATACTCGCAGGGACCGTTCCCTGTTCAACCTGGCAAAGGAGATCCTGCTTTGGACTCATGCTCGGGGATCACAATTCTCACTAGGTTCTATGGGCGTGGAGAATATCCCACCTTCTCAGTCGGCAGCATCAACTTCTGATAAAATGGACCCTTCACGAGGAGGTGTGTTTAGATCTGTGGACGCATGGGGACGTCCCCTAGTGGACCTCTTTGCGACGTCCAGAACAAAGAGGCTTCCTCTTTACTGCTCTCCTGTCTTAGATCCAGGAGCCTTAGCAGTAGATGCCCTCCTCTGGGACTGGAAGGGCCTAGATCTTTACGCTTTCCTCCTTCAAGATCCTGGGAGAAGTGATCAGAAAATTCTCAACGTCTGAAGGAACGAGGATGACTTTAATAGGCCCCTTTTGGCCAGCAGCGGATTGGTTCACAGAGGTCATGACCTTCCTTGTGGACTTCCCATAAACTCCCCTGAGAGTAGATCTTCTCAGGCAGCCCCATTTCAAAGATTCAAAACCTCCCCGCTCTGAGTCTAACTGCATTCAGACTATCTCAAAGTTGGCAAGAGCGAGGTTTTTCGAGAGCAGTGGCAAAGGCCATCGCCAGTGCCAGAAGACCCTCTTCTAATTCAGTCTATCAGTCAAGTGGGCCAATTTTTAGGAAATGGTGCAAGAGCAGCAAGGATTTCTGACCACGACCTCTGTGCCTCAAATAGCAGACTTCCTTTTGCATCTCAGGAGAAAGAAAAACTGGCAGTCTTAACTATTAAGGGTTATAAAAGTATGCTGTCGGCAGTCTTCCGACACAGGGGTCTAGACTTGTGCAACAAGGATCTTCACGATCTCTTGAGATCCTTTGAAACTGTCAGGTTCTCGGCCCAGTAGACTCCTCCTTGGAAACTAGATGTGGTCCTGAAATTTCTTATGTCAAGTTGTTTGAACCTATGTCTTCTGCTTCTCTCAAGAACGTGACTAGAAAGGCGGTTTTCCTAACTTCTCTGGCAAGCTAAGAGGGTTGGTGAAGTTCAGGCTATTAGCAAGCATATTGGCTTTAGGGGTCCTAATACCGTTTGCTCCCTAAGTCCTTTATTTCTTGCCAAAAATGAAAATCCTTCAACCCTGTGGCCCAAGACTTTTGAAATCAAAGGTTTGACAGAGATTCTTGGACAAGAATCAGAGAGAGTCTTGTGTCCTGTCAGGGCTCTCAAATTCTACTTAGCCAGGACGAAAGAAAGCCAGGCCTCATCGGACAATCTGTGGTGTTCGGTTAGAAGACCTGATCTTGCCAATGTCCAAGAATGCTCTGTCATTCTTTTTAAGAAGTACTATCAGAGAGGCTCATTCTTCCTGCCAAGACGGTGACATGAGGCTTCTGAAGGTCAAAGCTCATGAAGTGAGAGCCATCGCGCGACTGGTGGCTTTCCAGAAGAACATGTCTCTTAATGATCTTCTGGGTGCCACCTTCTGCTGAGTAATTCAGTGTTCGCCGTGCATTGTCGGGATGTGAAGTCAACTTTTTGAAGACTGTTCTTCGCTGGGACCATACGGATTGCAGACACAATGTTGGGAGAATGTTTAATACTCATCCTATCCTTTAGGGGTTAGGTGGTATTTTTAATCTTGTTTTTGTATTCTTGGTTGTTGGGTGGCCACCGATGTGGACATCCCAATTTTAGCCTATGTTAGGTTCAATGGCTTAGATAGGGACGGTCAGGTGGTTGGTTGTTGCTCCTTTTCCTCTCAGTATGGTCATATGATCTAGTCCCATTGTGGTCACGCCCCGTGGACAGGTCATCTAGATCTCACCAGCTTTATAGGTCCCTACCTTGCTGGAGAATCTAGTAAAGCAGAAGCAGGCTTGGGTGACAGTAACCTCGAAGTCAGCTATGCTAACAGGTAAGGAACCAAGGCGTCAATCGCCTACATTTATTTGTTTCCTAAATCCTATTCTGTCTCTACCCACCTCCAATGGTGGGATTCAGCTGTATATCTGACAGGTAAGTTTCATTAACAAAATGATATTTTAATGATAAAATAAAGTTTGTTCATACTGACCTGGCAGATATATATAATTATAGTGCCCACCCACCTCCCCTCAGGAGACAGTGGCACTAGAAAATCTGAATAGAAAATGGAATGGTTCTTTGATTCCCGCCACCCAGCTTGATGGAATGAGTACTTGTGTCACACTGAGCGTGTGCCGCGAGTTTTGAAATTCTGTCGGATTTTGAGAAATACAGCTGTATATATATCTGCCAGGTAAGTATGAACAAACTTTATTTTATCATTAAAATATCATTTTTTACAAAAGCCTTGTATTCTGTGCACAACAGTGACAGACCAGCTGGTTACAAGTGAGTAATCAGCGGTGGTTAACTTTTACATGTCTAATAATCCCAAATGAAGAATGCCCACTTCAATGGAGTCACCCCAGGTACTGTTGCGATGGTTGATCTTTGAGACAGGAGACAAAGATTTCATGAAAATTACAGGAAGTAAGATTTCATGAAAATTACAAAGTTTACAATAATCTTTAAATTTCATAAATGCAAACCTCTTTGTCTTTATTGCCTTTTATCCCAAATAGTACCTTAGCAGATCTTAAGAATTTGTTAAAGAAAAAAATCTTGTCTTTTTCTCATGCATGCACTGTACTTCCTGGCATAAAAAACTCTACGTTTTCCCTGAAATATCTGACGGAAATTGACTGTCTAACCCAGGTAACCTTCCAAAGGAAGGCTGTTATAAGTACTCACAAAGATTCATTCCCTTATCAATAAATCTCTCTACAGCAAGACTATCATAATCACACATGTTCTTGTCATGTTCATATTACTTTTAAAAATGGTAACATGGTAACGATATGCAAAATATTCTCAGGTTTTGAAGATTACAATGTTTCTTCTCATTTGTAATATCTGCACTGTGTAGATTTTAATCTTTATTCTTTTTATATTCTTTTCTATTTGGATGTTAAGTTTGTATGGTGTTTTTCACATGTAACTGTTATTCCGTATTTCTAGTACTGTAATTACTACCAAGGTGTTTAACTTTTCCTTTATCTGAGTTTAAAAACAATTGCTGTGTAAGCCTATATCCATGTGGTACTGTGAAAATCTTTAAAAAACAAATGCACAACCTGTAGCCCCACCCATTAGCACACACTAAGACACTTGGCCAAGAAAATTTCCTACAATCATGGCTGGGCAGCTTATACCATCTACAATACTTGGTAATCTATTCAAGTTTTTCAGTTTGATGGTAAGTTGACTTCAGAAAAGCTTATTAAATATCTAAATCAATGAACAAGAAAAAACTTTAAGTACATTTACTATAAATGATCTGAAAAATTACAATACTCAATACACTGTTGCAGCTGGACCCACGGTACTTTAATGCTCTAAAACAGTCAAATGAGTACAGCACACCAGTCAAAACAAAGCCATTAATTCGTGACAGTAAAACCTAACTTTCATGTTTATTTTATCCAAATTTTAACATTCCAAACTTGGGGGAGTGTTTTTGACACTGGGAAATGGGGTATTTTCTATATAGGAACAGTATTTTATTCACTAAATAACAAAGGCAAACATCTCCTTCATCCAAGTGAGATAGCACCTTTTGAGGTCACTCTATGTGAAGCCTTGACAGAGAAATTCTGAAGCATCTACATCTAGCTGTCCTTTTACACTGAAGATTAGAGGCAATGTACTGTAATAGATTGTATTCATTTCACCTCACTATACATTCTTCATACTAAATATTGCAAAGGGTGTCATGATCATGCCTCTACACTATTTAAGCTATTAGTATTTGTAAACCAGAGAGTATTATAACTCCCAAAACTGATCACTATTTGGTAATGCAGCCTACTTCCTAGTACTGTATGGGAAATATGAATACTGTATCAAGAAGAAGATAATGCAATGCAATTGGTAAGTTCCAGAACACCACAAAGGGGTCATGCTTAGTATTTAAATCCCTTTAAATTTCTGAAAAAGATATCAGCTTTGAAGACTTACGAGATTTACTTGGAATACCAGTACAGTATAGTAATTAGAAAAAGCTTATCAATACTTGAGCTTGGCTAGGGTTGGCTAGGGATAACCTTTTTACTCTTTAAGGAAAATACTGAAGTAGCTGGTAAGTGTTGAGTATGGATATCATGAATGCAACTTGTTGGGAAAACCCTGTAGCAATCATTCCTGGATAACTTCCAAATTTGAAGATTCTGCATCTGAGGGTTGTGAAGGATTTAACAGAAGTATGACTGATGTAGAAGTAAGCTGCACTCCGATCAATTCTCTCAGCAGGTTGGTCAGATAATATAGCAAGCCTAAAAACAGCTCAAACTGGGATCTCAGTGATGCTATTAAGGCTTGACAAGCTTACTGAGGAGAACCCACATGGTGAATGGGGAAAAATTTTACTTGAGGAATGCCTACTAAGAGATGGATTTGTTAGAATTGGCAGCAGGCATTTACTGCTTCATGTTAAAACCCCTGAACAAGTCATGGGACACACAAGATCTCTCCTTCACTTAGAAAGGGATCTTTAGTATCCATTCTCAGGGGCACTTGAGCCTTGTTCCCATGTAGTTCCTAAGTGAAAAGACCACAGCATAACACAGCTGTTAAACTTCGAGACACCTGTCACTTCTAGAGAATGGTCTCTGATGGCTGGCCTTTAGACCACCTCCAATTCTATGAGTTCCAGTCTATTAAAGGAAAATCCCATTCCAGGTGAGACTACCAGGTAGTTGCCTGTTAATTCACATTTTCATGTCTATAAAAGATAAAAAAAAAAAAAAAAAAAAAGGGGGAGAGGGGACAATGACATACATAAGAAAAAAAAATTTATACTATCACATGCTTCTGCCGAGACACTTTAACAAGACAACACCAACAACAGACATGCAAGCATCAAAACTATTTTAAAATATTAACTGCATTTTGTTTGTGAATATACAAGCACAGTTCCACAAATAATGAATGCCCACTGAGAAGGATAACACAATACTGTACATACAACAAAGTTACATTGTACACCATAACTGTGCATAAGGACAGCTAGAAATATGCTGGTTACGAAAAGTACTTGACATACTTAAGAAACTGGATGGAGGTTTCTGAACAGAGTTGCTGCTAGTGAGGAAGGTCTAACCCTATCACCTAACATCTGCCTAAAAGACTTTCATTTGGACTGTTTTTGCTAACTGGATGTTAGCTTTTAAATCTGCACGAGGACATACTTATTAAGAAACAAAGAGTCATGAATTTCAACAATACTAACTTATCAAAGTTAGCACCCAAAGCAACCTTAACACCAGTGGAGGAGGCATCTGAACTGCAGACATCTGAGAAGATGAAGGATGCAAGGGCCGCAGAATGCACAACAGTATAAAGTACGTATATTTTTTGTACTACATGGGTTTTAAGTAAATTATGAATTGTCAATAATCTGATCTTTCTTTGCTCCAATTTTGCCAACATGGACTTTCTACATAATTGTTAAAAAGATCCTTCTAGGAAAAGGTTTTTTTCTGGAAAAAAAATTAAAAAAGGATCTCTATTTCCAAATTAAGGCTTGCAATATTCCTAAATGTTCAAATGAAACCACAGATACAGAATCAAAGAATAAAACGTTAATGCACATCTCTTACACAAATTAACCACAATGAAAATGAAACTGAATACACGATACAAAGTATGGGATACGAAACATACATCAGAACAATAACGCAACCAAAAGAATATATAGGTATATGCACAAAAACAAGAACATTTAACAAAAATACAGTTAAAAACTCAACCAACTGATGGGAAGTACACTAATCACTTAGGTGGATCAACAAGAGGTTATGAACTTCTCTGTGACGTATGTGAAGTTTTGAAATTTTCTGAAATTTCAAAAATTTATCCCTAACCGTTGGTGTGAATTTGAGAAGGCAACACGACACTATCAAGAAAAAGACAGGATCAAATGCAAATACAAGAACACAGGCTAAAAAATAGGCCATGATACAGATGGTATGTCACGGACCAAAGTATAAGACTAGTGGTTTCATGGTCACCGCCTAGTATTAAGCAATCAAATTTAGTGTTCTAGACAATTCAACAGCCAAAAATACCAGCACAAATATTCTAACTAATTAAGCAAAGCCTACGTGAAGGGTACTGCATGCACCAACTACCCAAAGACATCAGCTCAAGATAATAAGAGGGAATGATGTTTAAATTAATACACAAAGCCAAAAGAGTATAGGAAACCACTAAACTAATGAAAATACAGGGAAATCTAGATTTAATGACTAAATGAAGCTTCAAACTGAGGATGATGGGTAAGAGATTAGAGACTTTACCCAGCTTCTCAGGTCATTTCCCATCTTCTAGGATGAGGAAGATGATCAGCCTGGTAAATTCTTTGTCAGTTGGCCCTCTCAATACTGAAGTAACAGCTATTGTAAGGCAATGTTTCTTACTGCCATTGAAAAATAAAACAATGTTCTTTACTCCTGCTTAACATACCACAACAACTGCTACAGTGTGGCCCTTTGCCAAGTCAAGCAGCTCAACCCTACCTGTTCTAACCTACAAATTTTACTGATAACTTACAGCTTTCATGTCAGAGACCTAAATTACACAACTACAACTGAGTAACCATGAAGAGAGCAAGTCTTACTTTGGAACAATTTTGAATATGTCCAAGGCTATTGTTATGCACTCCCTGTATATGATAATTTTTTCTGATAAGTGATCTTATTAACTTCAAAACCTGTTACCAAAATATTCAGTCAGCTAATTTCAGTTTATACAGCATTCAATAATTTTACTAATTTATTCTCAAATGTTCTGCCAGTCTTATTTGCTAATAACATTTGTAATTAATAAAGTAAAAGATTACTATCTGATTGACCATTCTAACTTCTGTCCCCAGTATTGCAAATATAAATGTTCCACTCCTAATGCTCCTTATATATACCCCAGTATTGCAAATATAAATGTTCCACTCCTAATGCTCCTTATATATACAAAGTTTAAAATCCCTTATAGCTCAAACAGTTTCTGCAATTCCACCTACTCCTTGTCATTATCATACATGGCGCATATGTCTCCCTCCTTAACTATAAGCCTTTAAACTCTTGTTCCTCTGAAGTATTCCATACCATTATAGTTTATTACAGGTGCATACATCCTATTCTTGGAATGTCTTTAAGTATGACAATACTGTATAGTATTCCAACTTCCATTTCACATAAATTCTACCCAACAAATGTTTTCTTGATTGCAAATGTTTCAAAGAAAGACTTGGAGCCTTACAACTGATGGTTGGTTCATGTGGCCAGTGAACATGTGGATCTTTAAACAAGGTTTTCCTCCGACTCATTTCCTACAGGAATTCTACATGTAGATTGTCATTAACTACATTTCCTGGGCTGTATCCAGGCATTCACTTGAGGTACGACACAGAGCTTATTATGACTGTTATTATGATTGTCATCATAATAACAATTCATGGAAGAGAAAAATCCCCACACCTCAATGTGAGCCTCCAACCATATCTGATCCGTTAACCTTTATTCTAGGCTATATCATACTTCAAAAAGTCCTGGACAAGGATTTACCATCAGAAAAAATTCAAGATCAAAATATTTTCTCCAGAATGTGAGTTTGAGATAAGTGATATTTTGCAGTATAGTATGAACATAAGGGTTTGAAGTCTATATATTATAAATATGTATTTTGGCTATTTAAACTGAATGGGGCCCCTCTATTAAATAAGCTGAAAAGTAATGTAGCAGATTTGGATTAACAAACCTTAGTGAGGTTCAAACAGGTTACAGATAGTATGATTAAGTGCATCCCAATAAGTGTTTTGTTGGGTACCATTTCATGATTCAGGCATTTTTTGGTGATTGCTACTGATGATACGAATGAACTATGTATTTTTTCTGGTAGAACTATGTATTAGCTCCGCGTTGGGTATTACCTTGGAAATTTACTCCTATAGTATTTTGGTTGCTTATCAAGAATTTACTGTTATTTTTTGTCGCTCGACTGTAATTAACCTGTACTTAACCTCAAAACTGATCATATTTTTGCCAATGCTCATGAGCAGTGTTATAGGGAAACTTTTGGCAAAAAGTGAAGTTTCCTTCACTAGGGGATCTGGGGCCCCCCGGCTAAGCAACACGGCCTGTTAGGTTAGGTTAGGGTACATTAGGTTAGTATGGTTCCTTTAATAACAGACTTCCTTAGCCAATCCCTTCTTGAACATATGGCTCCCTAATGTTCCTCGTATTTGCGGAACTGTTCCATACAGTCTGTGCGGAGCTACTACTCAGTTCTACCTTTTTTTTTACTAAATACGTATCGATTTACACAGTTCTACCTTTCTGACAGGCGTGCTAAACTCGTTTTAGGTTTCACCCACCCAAAGACCCTGGTGGGTCCATCCCATACGGTTCCTATCCTGAAGGTTACCTATTGGATATGGGATACTCTAATAGGGCTACGAAAACAACAGTAAGGGTTAAAAAGTCATAAACCACAAGACAACCACTAAGACAATACATGGTTCATGTATTTAGTTAGGAATTTGAGAATCACTAATAACCTACCATTACATAAGGGGATTTAGCCTAACCTACCGTAGCCCTACGGCTTAGCCTATACATAAACTACACTAAAACAATATGAAACCACACTTATCATTAATAACAGAGAAGTAATGACCATAACCTACTTACCGTCATGTCCATTTCATACGGCTGTTTAATCAAATTGCTAAAAGATTTCCTTTCCGTCAAATTTATCCCCGGAAACTCGTGGGCTAGCTCAGATTATAACCTCATAATAATAAAAAGCTACAGTCACAAGTTATTTTCCATACCTTGGAATGTCTTCTTTCCATTTCAGGCAGAACAAGCTGGAAGTAAAAGCAGATAATATGGCGTCAGTGGCTAATATCTTTTCTGCTGAATCACGGTAGAGCTCCGGACCTTTCACGCACACCCTTTTTGTGTACAAATACCAGAGACAGAGGAGAAGCTTCTTCTTCTTTTGAAAATTAGCAAGGAGATATGAAATCCTTGGAAGCTTTTAGTGAGAAATGAAGATATTTAGTTCAAAGAAAGAAATCGGCACGAAGTAAATGTATTAAGGAACTCTGTACACAAGATGCTACTGCTACGGTGAAAGCTATCCGGATATGTTTTAAATGAAAAGTGTTCTAGGGCAAATACTGTGGTGAACTGTGTCGATGTGACAGAAATGGAAAAGATACTATTTCTTGACATTCAAACGATCAAGAGAAATTAGGGACCAGGAAATATCACTCGAAATTTACATATATAAACACGGAACAGTAATTTCAGAGGAAGCAGAAACGCTCTTAACAAAATAACTACGAAGCAAATAAGAATATTCAGATATTAAGGTAAGAAATCTAAAGTAGAAATGGATCAGTTGGTTATCTTGAAGTGGGACCAATCTACAAGACCATATAAAGACGGGAAAAACGGGTAATAGAAAAGTACGACTACAAAGAAACAGAAAGAATTTCCATATCAATTCAACGCGCACAACTTATATAACTAAAATACTCTTTAAAAAAAATCCAGCTAGTATTAGCAGGCAGAAAGGAAAATCTGGTAACGAATGCAACACCAGTGAGACCATTTTAGTGCATTTTTTATTACTGTGGGAATTAAACACAGAAAAAGAAATGGGAAATAAAGGAAAGAAATTAAAGTTTTAAAATGTTCTGGTTTAATAAGAGTAAACATGAAACCAGAAATACGTTGCAACAGACTAAAGGAGCTCTAACAAAAAAAAAAAAAAAAAGATGGTTGCGTAATGTGTCATTTGATATTATTGTATCACCCAATCCATTTTTTGCAATGTAACAGTCCGATCATTCTTCGTATCCGTAACCTGCAGAACACGGAGAAAGTCAAAGTATATAGTGATTCCACAGTAACTCCTATATTTAGCACCTACTCTTCTCCGGTTGACCACTTGACAGACGTAAATACCTACCATCATAAAGTTTTGATAATTCTTAAATCTTATCTTTATTTAACGCATTGCCATAAGCGTGGTTAATGTTTAGCATATCCTTCGTGTCACCACAACTCTGAGTCAGTTTTCAGGGCTTGATGCTATCATTAAGTTTCGCTAATCATTACATCTTTTAGATAGATATTAATTTCTGAAGGATCAAATTTTAAATAAAAAATTTACTCTTCGTTCAAGTGGCCTTTCTCTTTCCATAAATGCACGTTCTAGTGCGTGTTTTTGTTCACAGAATTACAAAACAAATACTGCCATGTTCCCGTTTCATAGTTTGCAGTATATAAAATAAAAAAAAAATTGTGAAAATTTATTCTTGCGTTTATTGGTAGCCAGTGAAAACTGTATTAGCTTAAGGAAATTCTTTTATTTTGGATTTACCTTTATTAAGGCTTGCCGTTTGATCACATACTTTTTGGTTACCCACAATAGCCTATATACTCTGAGGTTCTGAGTTTACACATCCTATGACTCTTCCGTAAATATTCTGAGGTTATGATGCATTAACCTACGTTGCAGATAATAAAATTACTAATTATTAATGAAAATGAAGTCGGAGGCGTGCCTCCTCACCACCAGAATTCGAGTTGCTGATGTGGGTCCTGCGTATATCGAGGTAAAGGCCCGAGGGCGTCCGGTATGAGGGGGTTCATTCATAAGTTCTTTGCATGTAGCTTCGTGGTAGGTAGGTAGATAGAAATTTATTGACCACATCATATACAGTTGTTAAAATTACAAGTTCTTGAATATGGTCCAACTAAAGTATATAAAAATGAACATATAAATCTTTAGAATATAAAAACATCTAAACTAGAACACGTGAAGCCATATTATTTTTTTACATAATATTTTCAACATTTCATTTTTTTTTCAAATGCAGCTAAATGAAAAAAAACCTTATAACCATTTAAGCATGACTTTAACTTCTGCAACTTTTCCCTGCAGAATATAAAACTAAACATCTCTAGAAATATATATATATATATATATATATATATATATATATATATATATATATATATATATATATATATATATATATATATATATATATATATATATATAAAACGGGGGAACCTCAGGACGAATTTTCGTTAACTCTTAAGTTTCATGAGGACAATGAAGACCCAGATGTCGATGACCATTGTATGGAAACAGTTGTTATATATAAGAAATAGAATTCTGGAGCCTTATGAAAACAAATAAACTATGAAAATAGGAAAAAAAAGATACCTCACACAACTTTCCTTTCCGGGAACCACGAATGAATGAGTGACTCATAAAATTTAAGCTATAAAGCCAAACACCGGGGGCGCTTTCAGCCTTCATCACTTAAGAGTGGGTTGGAATGGTTGAGCTGAAAGGTGAAGAGATCCAGAAAATAAATGAGATGAAGTACAAGGATCCAAAGGTGAAACTGGGAGAAAAGCCCACATTTGTCTAAGAAGTAATAGTCAAAGAGGTTGGACAGCGAGATGGAAGAAAAGAAGCAGGAATGAATGTAAAATAAAAGGCTGAAAAATGGCTGCAGCTAGGGGCCGAAGGGGCCCTGCAAATACAATTTTGTAATGCAAACAGTACACAGCCTGAGGCCCACTAACAGCAATAAACCCCTATAATTGGTCAAGGTTCTTATTTTTCAAAGCAGAAGATAATGAAATAAAGTCAGATTGGGATAAATCAGCTTTGCTGAACAAAAATATGTCACATGATCTCTACAGATTAGCCCCATTTCATCCAACAACTCGCGTGAAGTCTCGGAAACAAACCCTAGAAAGAAATCTTGTAAGAATCTTCAAGTTCCAATTTTTTTAATTTTTTTCAGTTATCAAGCTTTCAAGGAGTTGCAATGTATCAAATCCAGCATCCTTTAGCCATAATACAAGGCATTAATACCCTAATACAATTCAACTTGTATTCTAATATTTGAATTGCATTTTTATTTTACTTACATTTTTATTTACTTATTAGTGTGTTCATTTATCTGTTTTTTTAACAGCTGATCTCCTCTCTCTGTATTTCCAAAGACAATCTGTTACGTCTTTCGAACGAACATCAGATTCTTTGGAAGCTTAGTTCCTCGTTGGAGGGGTGGGTAGAACTCTCTGCTAGCACGCTGTTGGCCCCGCGTTCGACTCTCCGACCGGCCAATGAAGAATTAGAGGAATTTATTTCTGGTGATACAAATTTACTTCTCCTCATAAAGTGGTTCGGATTCCACAATAAGCTGTAGGTCCCGTTGCTAAGTAACCAATTGGTTCTTAGCCACGTAAAATAAATCTAATCCTTCGGGCCAGCCCTAGGAGAGCTGTTAATCAGCTCAGTGGTCTGGTTTAAACTAAGATATACTTACTTTGGAAGCTTGAATTTCAAGTCAGTGGCCCCTGTGGACTTGTTCCTTATGAATAGGGTTCATCTTTTGAAAGATAATAATAATAATAATAATAATAATAATAATAATAATAATAATAATAATAATATGGCCGTTTCATTCACGAAAACTTGATCTGCTACACAAAAGAAATTTAAGATAATTCTTAATTTTTTCAGGGACTTTAAAACACTTCAAGAGCCACTGGCCAGGCCTATGAGAGTTTTAGATAATTAAATCAGTGGTTTGGAAACCCTCACTATTTATTAAAATGATAATCAAGCTCATGAATGCTTTAGTTATATTTCAATCTGAAGATTCTCTTAACACTATTCACTTTGGAATCCAAGTTTAAATTGTCACATGTAAGTTCAATGAATGGCATTTCACTCAGTGTGCGTATGTTAATGCGTACGTGGTCGCAAACCAATGAAAATATTTCTCCGTACCTTATGATTTAAACAAAAATTAGGCCAAGTATGGCGTATACGCATGCGCTACTTCCGGACAAGAAATCTCATGTTGTTGAAATCGTCCATTTCTTTTTTTTTTTTCTCTCTATTGTTGTTTCAATTGCTTTTGTTATTTAGTATAACGGCTGTTTTTTTTTTTTTTTTTTTAGCAAATTGGAGATTATTTCAATAAGAACAGACCATCAAATGTAATTGTCCGTCAAACCGTCCAAGACTATACGAAAACCCCATCGACACACCAATGCCCGGAGCCAGCGTTAACCCAATTTAAGCCTACTTGTTCATTACTTATTCATTCATGAAGAGAGTAAACGGTACGCTATTTTTAGGGAATTTCCTTCCGTTGGCAAGCACTCGAGCCAAATTATAAGAAAGAAAGTAGCAGAAAGAAAGGAGAAGACTTTAAAAGATCAGGTGACATACAGCAATGATTGCTCCGACCCTTGAGGGCGTTGCTGAGTCACTGAGACATCTTCGAAAGAGGAAATGTCTCTCTTTAAAAAACCGAGGAAAGACATTACCATTAGTCAAATATCTATCAGCGAAGAAAGACATTACCATTAGTCAAATGTCTATCAGAGTTTTGGAAAGTTTCTGTCCAGAGGATATTAGGGCACTAGAATATTACGACTACTAGTACTAAATAATCACAAATATTTCGTAATTTATCAGCTGAAGCCACAGTCAAAGTTTAAAAAGAAACGACAGAGTGCCAAGTACTTTCGTCTCTGATTAACACATCTTCCTTAATTTATTGCAGGGTAAAACTGAAGCAAATATCCAACACACTGGTAATTTCTTGCTTGCATGTAACTACCGTAACATTCCAATGTCAACTTTGATAATAAAGATTGCCTACTTCCAGGGAGGTAATCGGACGAGCAAGTCGACGGGACAACAAAAGAGATACAAATAAATAGAAAAAAACTTTCTAATGATCTAAATCCCAAAGCTATCGTGGCCCAGGTAATTTCTGAGAATTTCAATACGACGAGCATTCGGGATAACACGTTGATTGCACCGAGAAATGACAGCTTAAGTGGCGGTTCGTTTCACAGTACAAGTCCCCCCTGACCTCTCCGGGAGGTCACTCGTCCTACAGTAGCTCCTCCTCCTCCTGCCGTCGACCAAAGGGCGCTGGCAAAGAGATTTATTCGATTTCGAGCCATAAATCGAGCAGTCCTATATCGGTGCGCTAGGAGGAAGGTTCCCTCTGGGTCATATCTGTGCTACAATAGGGAACTTCGGTTGTCTGCAGTCATCTACATAGCTTTTTCAGTATCTTTTTTATATTCAGGTGTTATACAAATACTCTATACAGATATGAACTTATTAAGGAAATCTCTGACGACTATAGGAGCATCTCGGCAAGGTATGTTTCTTAAGTGTAAAGTACGTTAATGATTCAACTAATGAGGCAAAAATATTAACTGACATCATAAAATATTACACTGAAGCTAACAGCACTAAGCATAATGCGTTAGTACGAATTCTCACGATCTCCTGAGCGCTTTATTTTTTACACTTTCTTCCTCAACTGTTGAGTGTTCTAGAATATCATGAAATAATATAACAATAACGATGTCAGTTTACGCTCCCGTGCCCGAACCCATAGCCATACCCGTGAAACAAAGCTAATGTTTCACCACTAAATCATTAAGGCGATTAAAGATTCTGTTTCGATTTAGTCTTGAGTGCATACCAAGTAAGTAAGTGGGGACTCAATCTGAATTAGTTGGTAATTAGTGATTCATACAGTTGAAATCATCTGGTAAAATTCAACAGTGCCCTATGTTTAAAAGCAGGATGTCTAGAGTGACACACGCTCTCTCTCTCTCTCTCTCTACACACCTACACACACATACATTATATATGTATATATTATATACGTATACTATATATATATATATATATATATATATATATATATATATATATATATATATATATATATATATATGCCTAGGCTTTCCTGCGTGACGTTCTGAACATAAGTATGTGCCACAAAGAAAACGAAATGATTAAGACCAATGCCAGACGAACGTAAGAGAGAGAGAGAGAGAGAGAGAGAGAGAGAGAGAGAGAGAGAGAGAGAGAGAGAGAGAGAGAGAGAGAGAGAGAGAGAGAGAGGCTAAAATCTAGACAAACTTCGGACCTGGATATAAAGGCTATACAGCATAAAAATTTAAAAATTATATGATGCGAAAGATGAATGATTTCTCACTATCGTCCATTGATTTTTAACCAGAGGCGGAATTATCGAGAGGAAGTAGAGAAGAAAGGACTCGCATTAGGCAATTTCTGATCTGTAGAACATCACCGAAGAATGTAACAATAAAAAGAGTGACGAAATCGGTGGAGGGTTGAGCGTCGGTCAAGATAATAATGGTGGGGGTGAGTGAGAGAACGGTAAATGTATTCAGCTGTGCCTTGATTATTATAACGGGAGGTGACATCTTAATAAAAAAAAATAAAGATAAAAAAAGTATGTGGGAATGGGAGTCCTGAAGGAAAAGGAGTTTATAATGTCAGAATTAAGATGAAAGAATAGGAAAACGGGAAAATGTTAGAGCAGATTACAAAAGCAAGCACTACTGTATATAATTATGCCAAAGTTACGGATACTTGAAAATAAACGTTACTGAAAATTTCAAGTTAAAGTTACTATTTATTTCTTCATCATTGTGCAACACTTCAGCTCATTTATTTTGCTGCTGGAATTAATACACCTGAAAACAAGACAATTTACGTTAAAATCTTTTTATAGAAGTAGGCCTATGCCTCGGTGTATTTCCCGAAGGGGACATTACGCAATGATCGACGTGAATTTTATTTTTCATACAACTGGTAATAAGTGAACCCAGTGCCCATTTTATCATATCGATTCATGATAAACCAAATTCAGTATAAAAAAGCACTGCTAAACCGAACTTTTTAAATCACGAAAAAATTACCTTGTTTCCAGTACCAAGGATGCACGACCATCTCGGTCTCCTAACCGTAAAAAAAAAACAAACAAACAAACAAAAAAAAAAAAATACACACGGGATTGCCAACTTAATGTGTATAATGTGGCCGAAGAAAAAAAAACAATAAAAAACTCTACAAGATACCTTTAAAGCCGATGAAAAGTATTTCGCTTTTAAGGTGGAATTCAGAGGGATAAAGATTTAAGTGTGAAGGAGGACAGTGGTATTTCGTAGAAAAGTTGGGAGAGTGGGAATCTGTGTAAAACAGCAACGAGGACAGGCTGGGTTAATGACCAGATTTCATTTTACGAATGAAACCAGCACAGTCATAGCTAAAATTCTTCGAGCTGTCTTCAGGGAATGCGCGATTAAACCTGGGGATTACTTGCAATCTTTTATACGGTGAAATGGAGGACCTAGACTTATAAACTGGGTTCGTTCATGTCGAATAAAAATACGATATATAGAGCAGTTTCCGAGAAAAGATAAGGGAAGCACAATGATACTTTGAATTCTAAGGTATCAGTAAGTGATTTTAAAGGAAAATGTAAGACGTGTTACAAACTTTGAGAGATGCGTAATATAGATTCATTAATGGGATAAAGGTTAATTGGGTAAGGTTTCCTATCATTTATAACCTACAGTGGTGATGAGGCTGTCTAATACACATACGAGTAGTTTATATGTTGAACGTCGTTTCTTATTTAGGAAATACCTAATGTTTGAAGTCTAGTAATTTAATTATACCCGTTTTCAAAATTCTTGTAAAGGTTTCTATTTATTATGGCAACACTGTTCGTTGTTTACAACTCATGCCGGATGCATTCTTATCACAAAAGCTTTGTTTGGTTTTGATTAAACTGGCTTGTGTCAGAACGAGGACTTACACTAAGTGTTTGTATCAGGACGAACACTTGCACTAAGTGTTTGTGTCAGAACGAGCACTTGCACTAAGTGTTTGTGTCAGGATGGGGACTTGCACTAAGTGTTTGTGTCAGGACGGGCACTTGCACTAAGTGTTTGTGTTAGGACGGGCACTTGCACTAAGTGTTTGTGTCAGGACGGGCACTTGCACTAAGTGTTTGTGTCAGGACGGGCACTTGCACTAAGTGTTTGTGTCAGGACGGGCACTTGCACTAAGGCAGACAGGAGGTGTGGTAAGGTGTGAACGGGAGTAGGAAGTCTGGTGTGGGCTTCCGGGCTCCGACCAACTAACGTACATCACAAAATCTTCACTGTTACTTAAATGTGCTTCATCATTTTTGTTGCATGTTTGCATATATATATATATATATATATATATATATATATATATATATATATATATATATATATATATATATATATATACATACATATGTATATATTCTTCGTCTTTAACGTGCATTTTTCCCATTATTATATGGGGTAAGCACGATGCCTTCTTTGAAGGACTTTGATTTGGCGGTGGGGTAGGCCGTAGCCTCGATCGGCTGCCCTGCCTGACATCGCTTAGACCCCGGTAGCGAATGTGTACACATGTTACCAAATCCCCAGCTCCCTTTCTCCCAGCAGCGAGGAGAACTGGGTGAGTAGGTTGACAGTTCGAGACGTGTGAGGTGTCTGTTATGTTTTTGAAGGTGTTGGAGTGGCTTTGTTTATGTGTGTATTAATCTGTAACACCCATTTGCTTTCAGCAAACCTATCCGTTGATTACATACGTAATCCCGGGTGTCTACATGGATAGCAAAGTGTCCACCTCTCTGACCGGTCGGCTGCGGGGATTGAACCCTCGCCATAGACTTCTATGAAGTCTGAGTTGCTGCTTCTACCAACCGAGCCATCGAGGCTCCTTACATATGTATATACACACACACACACACATATATATATATATATATATATATATATATATATATATATATATATATATATATATATACATAAAATAAATATATGCACACTCACACACTCACACAGGGAACTTCTAGAAGCTCCCCAACTACCTTCCATCCTCTAGCCTTGGGTTCAGTTCCAGGTCCTAGCTGAGGTCCAGTTCGGTGTTTTGTCCACATTCCAGGGCCAGGGAACTTCCAGCAGGCCCAACTGCCTTCCATCCTCTAGCCTCCCGTTCCGGTCCAGGTCTTAGCTCAGGTCCAGTTCGGCTTCTGGTCCACATTCCAGGGCCAGGGAACTTCAAGCAGCCCCCCAACTGCCTTCCATCCTCTAGCCTCTGGGTCTGGTCCAGGTCTTAGCTCAGTTCCAGTTCGGTGTTTGTTTCACATTCCAGGGCCAGGAACTCCCAGCAGTCCCCCAACTGCCTTCCATCTCTCTAGCCTCTGGGTCTGGTCCAGGTCTTAACTCAGTTCCAGTTCGGTTTGTTTCATATTCCAGGGCCATCCTTCCATCCTCTAGCCTCTGGGTCTGGTCCAGGTCTTAGCTCAGTTCCAGTTCGGTGTTTGTTTCACATTCCAGGGCCAGGGAACTCCCAGCAGTCCCCCAACTGCCTTCCATCCTCTAGCCTCTGGGTCTGGTCCAGGTCTTAGCTCAGTTCCAGTTCGGTGTTTGTTTCATATTCCAGGGCCAGGGAACTCCCAGCAGCCCCCCCAACTGCCTTCCATCCTCTAGCCTCAGGAAAACTTTTTTTTTTGACGGAAGCAGCCTCTGGCAAAAGGCCAAATCGAAAGCTAAATCTCATTGTCTTTTGTCCAATCAAGGAGATTCTTATTCATGAAGCTTGCATTGTTCTATGAATGAATTTACATCGAAAGAAAGTGTCAATATATGAATATTTGCGTAATGATTTGAGTAGTTGTTTTTATATTCGATGACAGATGGACAAACTCTAACCTTGTCATCAATTCACTAAGTTTGTCCTCTTTCAGCGAGAAACTATTAATTCAAAATATCATTATTATTTATGATTAAATCGTTTAGAAGCTAAATTAACCCACCAAAGCTAAAATTTCAGTATCAAATATGACATTTCTACGTGGCATACTAGTTTACAGAAAGAATGCTAGAGTCTAGGTAAAATTCCTCTTGGTCTTGATTTTCTGTAGAAAAATTAATTCACGTTTTCTTTGAAATGGCGACAGGTACTAAAATGTTAGGTTGCTACTGTGGGGCTAAACTAACACTTTCTATTTCACATGGGAGTGATAGTATTGTAATAATCATAACTTAAAAATTCTTGTCAATTACAGTTATTTAAGTTTTTGATAAACTGGCAAAAACTTGACTTTAAGCAAGGATGTAATATGATAATGGAAATTTTTATGACAAATGTGAAAATGAAAAAATAAAAATTTTTAATTGATTTAAACGGAAGTCAGTCAAGCCAGAACTATCTATCTATACATACATACATGCATACACACACACATTATATATATATATATATATATATATATATATATATATATATATATATATATATATATATATATATATATATATATATAATATATGCTCTTGCAGCCTTGTGAAACTAATTCAGCTGGTAAACATTGGTATAAAAATGATTGACAGAATAATTGATAATTCTATTTTTCCGCTTTTTTTTTTTTTTAACAGACACAACAATCTTCGTGTTTTTGATGCTTTGTGGACTTAGTACGCCAAACAACGCACAAATTTCTGACGGGTGAGTTGCGCCATTTTGGCCAATCGAATTAAATATAGCTATTAACGATCATCAACAAAGCTTTGAGATCCATATGTAGTGTTTGCATTAACATGAGTCTACTGAAGAGAGAGAGAGAGAGAGAGAGAGAGAGAGAGAGAGAGAGAGAGAAGTACAGTGTTCGAAGCCATTGCTCGCACAGGCTTTCCTTTTATTTTTCATTTTTTTTATTTATTGAACGAAATTTATCTTCACTTTCTCCAGGTTAGCATTTCCTACAATATGTAGACTCGCGGAAGTTGGAAGAGCTATCGAACCATTCTCCTGTTGGTGCATATCCAGGCCCAAAGCTCACCTGTGTCACATTATCAATCCTGATCTTCACCTGCCTCAGGTAAGTACTGAATGACTGACGCTATTTGAAAATAAATTACTAAAGGCATGGCCTAAGTTGCGCAACTGTTCACTAGCAAAACGATTTGCTGTCAACTTTTATGCACAACTACAAAATTCGTGAGAGAGAGAGAGAGAGTTGCATATGTTCGTGGTTTTGTGATGTTACCTTAGCGGAAATGCACGACTTTAGTATATACCAACATAGTTACTGTTCAAAGCTTTCCTGTATGACAGTAAAAGATGACATGAAATATGTTCTTGTGATACCGCCTAAGAAAACTGGACTACCTTATCACACTCGGGGAAATTTCAAGAACCAGTTACTGTACATTGACAGAAAGATTGAAGAGTTATTTCCGCATTGACCGTCTTATTATTCTCTAAAAATTCCATGGCGACGGAATGCAGGACAACATTCATCAGAAGGTTTACAACATGGTATAGGCCTATGTGCGTTCGAGTGACTTAGACCGAGCTACCACTGATGGCTTATGGCTGTGCTACAGGAGCGTGTCCTGTCATGTCTTAGCATTTTGCCTCAGCAATTTACAATAATTAACCAACGTCTTTGTTATGCAAGCGTAAAATCGAGTTTTCGCAAAGACACTTTTGGCTGTGTTGCAGTTTTGCGTCAAGATGGCGGGAAAACTGGGAACACTTTTATCATGGGACAAAAAAACCGTTACTATTTGAATCTAAAGAATGAAATGACTTTACATTCAATTTTATCGTCAGTGAGAAGACTAATTGTGGAATTCAGTCTAAATCACGAGTTGCGTTTGATTTTCTTTTTGTTTGAATGCATCTAGAATATCACTTGTGCTTGATGACTCTTCACACATCACGCGGTGCACTGTAGGCATTACTGAAGGTTCTTTGCAGCGTCCCTTCGGTCCCTAGCTGCAACCTCTTTCATTCCTATTACTGTACCTCCGTTCATATTCTCCTTCTTCCATCTTACTTTCCACCCTCTCCTAACTATTGATTCTTAGTGCAACTGCGCGGTTTTCCTCCTGTTAAACCTTTCAGACTTCTTTGCTCTCAATTTCCTTTCAGCGCCGAATGACCTCACAGGTCCCAGTGCTTGGCCCATGGCCTAAATACTATATGTTCGATAACTTGTGCAGTTAGCCTTTGCACTCGATATAATTTACCAAAACTTTTACTTTTATACTTTCCAGTAAATATAATTTCAATAATGAGGACTTGCCGAAATTCTTTATCTCGGTTGAGGGTAAGTTTTCAAAGATGAATAAAAGCTCATCAAAGTTTGATTGTACGTAGGGGTAGGAAGGGGAATCTTACGTCAGCCCTAAACCCATATAAAAAAGAATGACTTATGTAAGATTAAAAAAAAAACTGAAGTGTTATTTAAACTTTTAACAGACCTTAACGGTCTGTGGCGACCGGTAATGTCATGGTTAAGAGCAAGAGCAGAGAGAGAGAGAGAGAGAGAGAGAGAGAGAGAGAGAGAGAGAGAGAGAGAGAGAGAGAGAGAAGAGAAAATCAACTTAAATTCGCCAATTGTTTTTCCAGTTTCTAAATTCTTTATTTTTTTTCAGAACGTCAAGGATAGATGTGGAACAGACACTGCCTGCTGTCTCAAGCAAGTGGTAATCGGTGCCAGGGAAAATGTGTCAACCAACACAACAGCCAATATAACGAATACTACTAATGACCTTTCGAGTTTCGCCAGGTTCATTATAGACTATTTTGCTTTGTGTAATAAAAGTGAAAAGAATATCGATGCCAAGAGCCGTGGCAGTCTCTTCGACGAACCAACGAAAGATTCGATCCCAGGTTCTACAAAATACGTCCCCTCTACTACACTCGTTCCTGCATTACCTGGACTTAGTCCTGCTGGATCAGAAACCAAATCCCTCTTAGAAACGAATGATGCAGAACTTCCAGGTGATTATCCCGAATCTGGATTTCCAGGAGAAGCTGGAAATGAATCTGCATCAGTCCAAGGAAAGTTATTTGGATTCAGCCATCTGTATAAAAGCAATGAAAGTAACGTCAGTCTACTAGACTTAGGGGACATAGCAAGCTCCCTCCTCATACAAACGAACCACCTGAGTAAGAGATCTTTGAATGATACGAACGTCTGGTTAAAGACATTCTCTTTACTTGTCAGTTTCATAAACAATACAGTTTCGAACAGAATACATAACGCAAACGCGACAGGCTCTGGCCTCGATAAAAACGACATTGTCGGCGACTACAATAAACTGGGTTGGCTGTCGAAGGCTGTCGAAGCTGCCATTGACATTTCTCTCTACGCCGGAGTAGCCTTGGGCATAATGTATTTGACAGGGACCTTGCTCTCTGGGTTCATTTCGTCCGTCTGGAACACCTGCTTCATCTGCTACTTTGCTGAAAACTTTGACCTGGTACCAGTGAGTCCTAATTTGTAGACTGACCGAAAGATATGGTTCCAGTAGTCCTAATTTATAAATTCAAAGACTGACCTGGTTCCAGTAGATCCTGATCTGTAAACAGATGGCATGGTTCCAGTGAGTCCTGATTTGTAAACAAAAGACTGGCATGATTTTATTGAATCCTAATTTGTGAATTCACAGACTGGCTTGGTTCTGGTTATTTGCAAGCTCAAAGACTGACATGGTTCCAGTGAGTCCTAATTTATAAACTCACAGACTGGCATGGATCCAGTGAGTCCTAATTTATAAACTCACAGACTGACATAGATCCAGTGAGTCCTAATTTATAAACTCACAGACTGACATGGTTCCGGTGAATCCTTATTTGTAAGTCCAAAAACTGACACGGTTCCAATGTGTCCCAGCTTGTAAACTTCAAGATTGACACGGTTCCATTGTGTCCTAATTTGTGGACTCGAAAGCTGACACGGTTCCAGTGAGTCCTAACTTGTAAACTTCAAGACTGGCGCGGTTCCAGTGAGTCTTAACTTGTAAACTTCAAAGTTGACACGGCTCCAGTGAGACGTAACTTGTAAACTTCAAAGCTGACACGGCTCCATCGAGTACTTATCTTAAATTCACAGACAGAAATCGTTGTCTTATTCACTGAGATTTTTAATGCGAAGATGGAATATTTAATCTTTGATATACAATCTCTAAGATCTGTTCAAAACTTAGTTTTAAGAATAAAAAAAAATGTTTCGTTTATGTACAGAATAAGAACTTTGAACCAGCCCTTCCAACTCACACTCTGAATAATTAATTCCATGTTTTATTCAGGATTGCTTAACATAAAGATGGAATATTGTACGCATGTGACGTCTTGCATTTTACAAACTTGTTGAATTATAATAAAATGACGTCACAATAACAAAGTTAATCGACTTTAGACTTACTTTACGAATGTTTTTAGTTTTTTTTTTTTCAGAATGAAGACAGCGATTTCGATTAGTGACCGATTAGTGTATATCTCGAGATATACACCTTTGGTGTAAGTGATGCTGATACACATGGAAAAAGTATATTTTAAGCTATGTAACCTATTGACTTCCATCTTTTTTTTTATTAAAAGCAGAACAAAATATACTATAACACTGCTGTTTATGTAAACGTATTTTAGATTTCTTGAATTTTTGTCTTTGGAACATTGGGAATCTGAGAGTACTGTGTGAATACATTATGTACTTGCGTACTGTGCTCTTTTGTGGGTCATGTGTACTCTAAGACACACACACAAAAGTAAAAACATATTTCAACAGATACTCTCCTTTTCAGGTATCAATGTACGGTGTATAATGTCGAAGCTATTTATTGTTACTGTTTGTTTTTGACATTGTTAATAACATATCCAAAGCATTATATTTCTTTCATTTATGAGTATTAACCTCCCAGAGGCATCAACCATATTAAATATAGACATACCTTCTTATTAAATATAGACATACCTTCTTCATAAGTTTCTTTGTTGTTGCAACGTCATTCCAAAACAATAAATATTATCGAATTCTTATGAATTCGTGGAAATTAGGCTTTAATTAACATATTGTAGATATGTATGTTCATGTTTATTACTTACGTCACCTAATTTTCACGAAAAATGAGTCACGTAATTTCTGTGTTAGAGAAGTATATATTTGCAATTTGCTTTGAATACGGGATCCTAGTGCCCTAGCTCACTGGGCGAATGTTGAGGGCAAAGAAATGAAAACCTTTCCAGATACTCAAACTGGAACAATCACGAACCTACAGAGGAGTTCCAGAGACTTACGTCATACAGTCTCTAATGAGAGAGATCTTCACACGACGTGAATGTTTGGCTAAAAACCACTTTTAAATGGTACAGTTTCTCAACAACAGATACTAAACTAGTAATACACACAACGTGGATCGCAACAAAAATTATGTACAGTCAACTAATGTACTTTAATGTGGTTCAGCAAAACCTTGGAAACTGTCACTGTCATATCACTGCCTGTGGCTTTAGATATCACTGTCATTTCACTGCCTGTGGCTTTCGACATGACTTATTTCACTGCCTGTGGCTTTAGACATCACTGTCATTTCACTGCCTGTGGCTTTGGGCATCACTGCCATATCACTGCCTGTGGCTTTAGACATGACTGTTATTTCACTGCCAGTGGCTTTAGACATCACTGTCATTTCACTGCCTGTGGCTTTAGACACCACTGTCATTTCACTCCCTGCAACTTTAGACATCTCTGTCGTATCACTGCCAGTGGCTTATCTCTCTTATCTGGAAAATCACAGTGCTGTTCACAGTAGCTCCTTATCTTACCCATTGCTTTTACAAATATTTTGGTAAGGCTACAGTGATATTTTATAGCAATTAAAAAGTATCTATGAAATTATAACTATGAGAAAATACCTATGCCATTGTTACGGGTACCAGAGAGCTACTTTTAATCAAATGTGAAAGAGGACACCGCTTAGAAATCGCGGTATGATATCCCAAAGAAATTTAATACTTCTTATCAATTCAATGAACACTGTAAAAGAAGTCTGATATCAATCAAACAACAGGAAAACAAACTAAAGATTCCTGATGTAAATAAAGACTTGGCACCAAAACAGCAGATGAAATACGGAATGCCTAAACAACAACCATAACCACCCTGGTTAAGGCACCTCAAAAATGGGTCACAGTGAGGCATTTTGTCGTTAAGACACAAGACCTAGCCTACTGATTTAATAAAATTAGGGAAGTACAAATGCTTTCCTGCCAATCACCAGCCTATAATAATTTGTAAACAAATGTGAAGTCAGTAGCCTGATCTGAGATAAACAAGGCCTGTTGATCTATTCTGACGTCATAATCCGGGATGGGCAGGTAGTGAAAATATTTGTTGCTACCTGCGCATCCCGGATTATGACGTCAGAGTAGACCACCAGACCTTGTTTATCCCAGATCAGGCTACTGACTTCTCATTCGTTTACAAACTATTATCGGCTGGTGATTGGCAGGTAAACATTTGCACTTCCTCATTTTTATTAAATCAGTAGGCTAGGTCTTGCGTCTTACCGTACAGCACTGCTGTCATTCAACGAAATGCCAAAATACTATTGTGTTTACGGTTGTTCATCGATTTTGAAAAAAAACGAGGTGATAATGTTGGTTTTCACTGCTTCCCTCAGAATGACGATTCTTCCTACTATCGACCTTATTGACCTTATGAGTTTTATTTAATATTTCTTCCTACTGTCGACTGTATTGACCTTATGAGGTTTTATTCAACATTTCTTCCTATACCCTACCGTATTGACCTTCTGAGTTTAACTAAGCATTTCTTCCTTGGAAGGAAGGTCGGGACGAAATAAAGATCCATATATACACTATAGACGCAACCAAATGCATTGTTCCATTCCTGATAAAGGAAAAGGGAAAGAATGAATGATAGAAAACACAAGGGACAAGCTTGCAGAAGGCCCGAGCCACTGACATCTACTGTAGCCGGAGCGTTCGACGACGAACTTCGCCAGAAGTTAATTCGGCGCTCAAATCGTATCAGGGACTTCCAGGCGACCCGACCTCCAGCCAGCCAGCCTGCCAGCCCCCTCTGCTCAGGAACCTAAAGGAGTTTAAATCACCAGCGCTGTAATAGTAGTATCTGGTTGGTGGGGTCTCCTTGGTGGGAGGGAAAAAGGCAAAAATGGTCGGTTGGGTTATCCCCCGCCCGCACAGATCACAAAAACATCCGTCTCTTTTTAGGGGACAATAAACGCCGAAAGGTCGATGTCAAATGTTGCAAACAGCCGGCCGTCGGGTCACCAGTCGCTATTATTATCTCAGTCGCGTAGCTTTTTTTTTTTTTTTTTTTCTCTCTCTCTCTCTCTCTCACACACACACACACACACACACCAGAGAAATCCGTATTAGATCTCAGACCGACGAAGGAACGGTATAAGTAAACGTTTCCTTGCAAACTTGATGTGCTTATGTTTACCAGGAGAGACTGGCGTTGGCGGCAGTGATGTATGTATGTATGTATGTATGTATGTATGTATGTATGTATGTATGTATGTATGTATGTATGTATGTATATATATATATATATATATATATATATATATATATATATTTATATATATATATATATATATATATATATATATATATATATATATATTTATATATATATATATATATATATATATATATATATATATATATATATATTATAGTCTTAGACCGTTTCTGCTAATTTTGAACATATTCCCTTACCTTAAGAGATTTTGTTATAGAATATAATTTTGAAGAGACACATAGTTACATTTGAATCATCTACGTTTCAGTGAACTTAAATGTTGCGCGCGCGTGTGTGTGTGTGTGTGTGAGAGAGAGAGAGAGAGAGAGAGAGAGAGAGAGAGAGAGAGAGAGAGCTTACTTAACTACGGCGTGCAATCACAATAAATCATTTAAAAAATGGTTTACCCCATTTCCCATTTGCATAAGTGCACCACGGCTCCTTGCAATGTCGCTGAATCAAATAAATATCACTTGCCTAAAATATTCGGAAAAAATCTCAGGTCTTGTGTATTTTCTTCATTCGTTTCTGTTTACAAACACTATTTACCAAGAGGTTTTCCTTAATATTTTCCTGATTGACTGTCTCCTGGCTGTCCTCTGGTCCTCTCGTCTGTCAGAATTTGAGTAATTTTTTCCAAGAACGTCTTTTTTTAAGATCTCCAACTGGAATACGTTTATCCACATACTCCAAACAAGAGTAAATTTTATGTTATGAACTGATTTCCGCAATTTGTGAAATATGTACCTCAAGAGAAAAAAAACTGTGTTAACACATTCTAGTTAAAGCTTTCGGATCTTTCCTAGATAGTGACCCCCAACAAAGTTCGGGGGTCGTTATCTAGGACTGATATTTCTTGGGGGTCATTATCTTTATGATATTTACAGTCTTTTGCTTATGTTTTTACGGTCATCTCCAACGGGCTTGTACTAAACACGCCCAAAGGTGGATACATACCGGGTTAAAACCCTTGGGGGTCACTATCTAGGAAAGATCCCTAATTTCTAACCCTGCATAGTGTATCAAAAGCATCGTCAGTTGACTGTGTTGATAATACTGATGAGGGACTCCTTTCATTCAGGTGTTTGAAAGTCTTTGCTTTTGTCTTTTACATAGTGATACAGTTTACTATGTAACTGTGGATTTTTATTAAACAAACTGTTTTTCCACGAGATTGTGAATTTCTTAGCAATAATAATAATAATAATAATAATAATAATAATAATAATAATAATAATAATAATAATAATAATTGTGGATTTTTATTATAAAATAATAATTTATATAATTGTGGATTTTTATTATAAAATAATGTTAATAATAATAACAATAATGATAATACCAATAGTAATAATAATAACTGTAGATTTATATAATAATAATAATAATAATAATAATAATAATAATAATAATAATAATAATAATAATAATAAACAAGCCAGTTCATCACATCACACACACACACATACACACACGAACGGCCACCTGGAAACCAGGAAATGGAACTTGGGAGTGGGGAGTGAGTTGGGGGGGGGGATTGGAAGCGAGGAATCACCATGAGCAAACCGACATCGTACACTAGTTGGGAAGCAATCTCCATGACACCCGATTCCCCAAGGGGATTGCCGGTCCTCCTAATCACCTCCCTGGCGGTTCCTCATCAGAGTCAGAATTCGCGTAATTCGTGACTGGAGATTATCAGGCGTGACACTGTCAGGGCAAGTGGCGTGGCGTCTCTGTCTGTCTGTCTGTATGAGAGTATGAGTGGCGTCTCTGTCTGTCTGTATTTCTGTCTAAGTGGCGTCTCTGTCTGTTTGAGTGGCGTCTCCGTCTGTCTGTCTGAGTGGCGTCTCTGTCTTTCTGTTTGAGTGGCGTCTCTGTCTTTCTGTCTGAGTGGCGTCTCTGTCTGTCTGTCTGAGTGGCGTCTCTGTCTGCCTCAGTGGCGTCTCGGTATGTCTGTCTAAGTGGCGTCTCCGTCTGCCTGTCCAAATGGCGTCTCTGCCTGTCTGTCTGAGTGGCGTCTTTGTCTATTAATCTGTCTATGTGGCGTCTCTGTTTGTCTGTCTGAGTGGCGTGTCTGTCTGTCTGTCTGAGTGGCGTCTCTGTCTGTCTGTCTGAGTGGCGTCTCTGTCTGTCTGTCTGAGTGGCGTCTCTGTCTGTCTGAGTGGCGTCTCTGTCTGTCTGTCTGAGTGGCGTCTCTGTCTGTCTGTCTGAGTGGCGTCTCTGTCTGTCTGTCTGAGTGGCGTCTCTACTTGTCAGTCTGTCTGAGTGGCGTCAGTGGCGCCTCTCGGTATGTCCGTCTGCCTGTCAAAGTGGCGTCTGTCTGAGTGGCGTCTATGTCTGTCTGTCTAAGTGGCGTCTCTGTCTGTCTGTCAGTCTGAGTGGCGTCTCTGTCTGTCTGTCAGTCTGAGTGGCGTCTCTGTCTGTCTGTCTGTCTGAGTAGCGTCTCTGTCTGTCTGTCTGAGTGGCGTCTTTGTCTGTCTGAGTGGCATCTCTGTCTGTCTGTCTGTATTTCTGTCTAAGCGGCGTCTCGGTCTGTCTGTCTGTCTAAGTGGCATCTCTGTCTGCCTGTCTAAGTGGCATCTCTGCCTGTCTGTCTGAGTGGCGTCTTTGTCTGTTAATCTGTCTGCGTGGCGTCTGTGTTTGTCTGTCTGAGTGGCGTCTCTGTCTGTCTGTCTGTCTGAGTGGCGTCTCGGTCTGTCTGTCTGACTGGCGTCTCTGTCAGTCTGTCTGAGTGGCATCTCTCTCTGTATGTCTGTCTAAGTGGCGTCTCTACTTGTCAGTCTGTCTGAGTGGCGTCTCTGTCTGTCTGAGTGGCATCTCTCTCTGTATGTCTGTCTAAGTGGCATCTCTGCTGTCTGTGTGGCGTCTCTGTCTGTCTGTCTAAGTGGCATCTCTGTGTCAGTCTGAGTGGCGTCTCTGCCTGTCAGTCTGAGCGGCGTGTCTGCCTGTCAGTCTGAGTGGCGTCTCTGCCTGTCAGTCTGAGTGGCGTCTCTGCCTGTCAGTCTGAGCGGCGTCTCTGCCTGTCAGTCTGAGTGGCGTCTCTGTCTGTCAGTCTGAGTGGCGTCTCTGTCTGTCAGTCTGATTGGCGTCTGTGTCTGTCAGTCTGAGCGGCGTCTCTGCCTGTCAGTCTGAGCGGCGTCTCTGTCTGTCTGTCTTTCCTATGATCTCATTCTTTAAATTACTGCAAATGACGGTTTATCTTCTGAATAATAATAATAATAATAATAATAATAATAATAATAATAATAATAATAATAATAATAAACTTCATGAAAATGATTAATAAATGAAATAAAACTGTAATTTATGACAGTGGCTGTTCGGTTCCCTGTGCCTGAGTCTGATTTTTATCAGACCCCTTTAACATAAGTAATTATTTTCGTAATTTCTTTTTGTTTCATTACCGTTCACCAAATGACAGCAAATGTCTTCATATACAGTATACATATATAAAATATATATATATAAATATATATGTATATAATATATATATATATTTATATATATATATATATATATATATATATATATATATATATATTTTATATATATATATATTTATATATATATATATATATATATATATATATATGTATTTTATATTATATATATATATATATATATATATATATATATATATATATATATATATATATATATATATAATATAAATGTGTGCGTTTTTTCTTGGAGCATTTGCAAGATACTGTTTTGTGTCCTTTTGACATCCACGAGTGCCGTAAGACACTGAATAAATTAATTATTTACCATTCAAAGGCTCTTATCTGCGATTATTGTATAAGAACTGCAGCCTGTTGTGTAAACATACCACCAAATATACTACCTGTTATGAAGCATTTCAGTTACTGCAAAACCTGTCTAAAATCTTCACGCTGGTTCGGGAATCGATTCAGAACCTCTATCTGGTGGGGCATTCCTTCTAACTACTGGATGACGAGTAACTATCAACACACACATTTACACATATACTACATACACACACACACACACACACACACACACACATATATATATATATATATATATATATATATATATATATATATACATATACAGATATAATTAATAATTATATATAATTCTTCAACCAAAATCCCTTCCGTTACGGCCAACGCTCCCCTCCACCCCTTCCATTCTAACTACCTTTTCCCTCCTTTTCCCATCGATTTCCTCTAAGATCAAAAGGACGGTATAACCTTAAGCCGGAGTCCTTTCATATAACCCACCACCAACCCTTTGGAGGGTAAGGAAAAAAAAAATCCTTTTCGATCCTAATCGTCAGCAGCTAATTATCGACTTCATTTACGGCTCCTGAACCGAGAATAACAACTCGGGGAGAGGCGCTACGGTACTTTCTAGAGGCGCTCTCAGTCTTGGTCTTCCCTGGCGGCGGGGGGTGGAGGGGAGGGTGGGTGGGGGTGGGGGGAGGGGGAGGGGAGGGGAAAAAGGGGTGGGAGAAAAAGGGGAGGGTAAAAAGGGGGGGGAAAAGGGGGTGGGAGAAAAAAGGAAGGAGGGGGGAGGGAAGAGAAAAATAGGGAGAGAGGGAGGGGAAAAGAAAAAGGGGAGGGGTGGGGAGAAGAAAAAGGAGAGGGGAAGAAAAAAAGGGGAGAGGGGAAAAGAAAAGGGGAGAGGAGGAAAAAAGGGGAGAGGAGGAAAAAAGGGGAGGAGGGAAAAAAGGGTGAGGGAAAAGAAAAAAAGGGGGAGCGATAACAAAAAAATGGGAGGGAGAGGGAAAAATGGGAGAGGATGAGAAAAGAAAAAAGGGGGATAACGAAAAATAGGGGGAGGGAAAAGAAAAAAGGGGGAGGGTCCGGAAGAGGAGACATTTCGTGAAAAAAAAAATTGCAGGGATTGTTTCCTTGATACCTGCCCTAGACCAAGTGTCTATAGTCAAGGAAGAAGCAAAAGAAAACCGAAACTTGCAGTGGACCTTGGGCATCTGGAGTATGCGGCAAAGAAGCACAGTGTATCCAGAGAGAGAGAGAGAGAGAGAGAGAGAGAGAGAGAGAGAGAGAGAGAGAGAGAGAGAGAGAGAGAGAGCAGGAAAGTATGGGTTTCTTTTAGAGTTCAGTATGTAACTCCTACAAGCTATAAGCACATAGCTTACTGGTACACCATAAATGCAAGAAGTGCCAACCCAAAATACATCATCTGGAACTACATCAATATTCTTGTCACAACCACAATCTTTATTTACTCAATCATTTAATATATAAAATAAACAAAAGATGCAAAAAACATTTAGGAAATGTGATATGCGAAAGAATGCTCTAAAAATAATTCATGTGGTGAAAGGCTCTAAAGTCCTCACAAGACGTTTGAAATAACAGGAAATGATTTTTACTAATTTAATTTTAAAAACAAAAATGTGTTGCAGTTTGAATGAAGGTTAAAACTACTCTGATACTTGAACAAGTACTTAAATGTTTAAAGGACCCAAAAAACGCTAGCTTTCGAGTTCAGTGCAAGTATGCACATAAATCAACGATAAACCTACTGAGATTTAAGTAACCTGTTCTTCCAAGAACTCATATTCTACCTACAAATGACATTTATAAATCGTGGAACATTTTCAAATGAAAAAGCTCGCTCTAAATCACCCAGGAAAAAGTAACACTAAGGACGCCAAAGTATATCAGTTTACCTTGCATCAGACGCAGTAGCGACCTTGTTCACCCAGAGATTCAGGAGAACTTGAACGTAACTTTTCTCGAATTAACTATCAGTTTGCACCTACAAAATCCATTCACAGCTAACACACTGGTAAGCAAAGGGTTTACAGACCTACTACAGTACTGTTTCTGTCGATTACCTAGTCTCAGCGTGCACTGTTGTGTGAGCCAGTTCTAACTGGTAAGACGGGCCGTTTTGGAACACAAGTTGTTTCTTTTAGTACGAAATTCCTTCTTCTAAACCATAATTTTCTGCTTTATGGGATCACTCTTTGACAAAAGATCGTCTCTTTACTAGCAGTGATTTTACCGCAATTGCTTGCTGCTAGACGTATTTGAAAATTATAGAAATTAGCTGAATATTTATGAGGAAAATTTCGACACAAGAATGATTACCTCTGTTGCTATTAAATGAAATCTCTTTAAAACCTGCTTAATGTACTGTAGAATTCCTTTATCTGTGACCTGCCCTTTCTCCAGGGCCAGTGGTAAGAGCATTCAGCCCACAGTTGTTACGACCCGCGTCCTACTGTCCACCCGGG
>NC_089782.1:41921321-41963821 GCF_040412425.1 Macrobrachium rosenbergii | reverse complement strand
ACTGTCAGCAAACTCACCGCTGACGGCTGCTTAGAAAAAACGGTGAATGAAAACAAGTACAGTACTTAAAAACTCCCAACACAACATTCCGAGGTTTTTATATATAAGAGAGCTTATGGTCAACAAAGTCTCGTTGAAACGATTTCGCATAACTTAAGGTTGTCTTGGATATGTGTTAGGCCTAACAGCATCATACACACAAATACACTGCTTTTTCAAACCATAATAGTTGTTAGGAAGCAAGAGCCTCAATTCACAGTACGTATATAAAAAGGTTTATAGATAATTTTTTCATCAAGTGAGAGAGAGAGAGAGAGAGAGAGAGAGAGAGAGAGAGAGAGAGAGAGAGAGAGAGAGAGCTCGACTTCCTTGGGCTTGCTGCTAAACGTGCAAACAACGCGGGATGATGCTCAGAATTTCGTCATTTAAGCTTAATTTTCAGCGAGAGGTGATTAATTAATTAAGATAAAAATCGTAGATAACGAGAGATGGAAATAAACTGAAGGAGAAAACACTTACGAAGCCAGATAAAAAAAGACGCAAACAAACCAATACAGTAATGCTGCCAGATGAACAATTAGGGCCAGATAGATAATAAATGCATATGTCGAACGAAAAAAAGGAAAATGCTATAGAAGATAAGAAGACAAGTGAGCATATTAATATACTGAGACTAGGGGGAAAACACCCGAAAGAACAGCTACATATAAATTAATTATCTATGACGAACACTCCGGTTTTGAGTCCGTACGACGGGAAAAATAGTGAAAGGAAACAATTTCCGTAAAAGCGTAGTACAAGATGGACAACCTCATTTTGAAATAGAAGATCTCATTATAAAAATGGCCGCATGAACGCCATACAAGATATACGATCTCATCGTAAAATATACAGCCTCATTACCCAGGCGTCAGAGGCAAGAGCAGCCGGCTAATGAAAAATTTTATATCCCCTAGTAATTCTGAGGGAGGAAAAAATTGCTCTACAGGCTGACGTTTAGATTAATAGCGCTCACATCAAACAAGAAGTTTTAACGCTTTCCAGCGCCAGCGCTGGAAGCCTTCCAGTGTCTAGAATATTACTCACTGACCTTGTAGACTTTCCGGCCGTGATGTGACCCAGGCTCCCTCCAGACTCTTGGGTAAATGGTCAAGGGAACTCACATGGTCTAGGTTTCTGGCAGTTATCGAAGGCCGCGCATTCAAGTCATGACTAGACCCCTAATGTTGGCTAACCTGATAATAGACTGAATAAACAGCTGTGTAGCGAACATGCAGCATTTATCCAAATACTGACGGAATCCAGTATTGCTTTGTGTCCAAATATCGGATCACTGGTGTTCAAGAAGCATTTTGCCGTTTTTGATAATAAACAAAATCAAAACACGTAAATTTTCTTATATTTAGGGCGACTGATGCATGTAAATGTAAAAGAAATGTGAAAAAAACCGAAAATTCCATAAGCTCACATTAACGGTATGGACAATTACAGAATCTGAAAATCCACGTCCATGCGAAGGTAAAACAGTAACTTCTTCAGTCTGTGAGAGAGAGAGAGAGAGAGAGAGAGAGAGAGAGAGAGAGAGAGAGAGAGAGAGAGAGAGAGAGAGAGAGAGCAATCCTCATCTAGAACGACGGAAATAATCTGCCAGACTTATGAAAACAATGTTTAAAGTGTGTAAGAAGTGAATAACATTTATTTAGGTCACACGGAGCTAGAACAAGAGGCCCACAGTCCGCCACTTGAAATGTAACGAGATTGTAATTTTATATTATATATAACACTTTAAGCCTACACGCTCCAAGGGGCGCACAAACACAAACATATCTATCTATCCATCTAGTATAATACACACAATAATATATATATATATATATATATATATATATATATATATATATATATATATATATATATATATATATATATATATATATATATATAGATAGAGATAGAGAGAGAGAGAGAGAGAGAGAGAGAGAGAAATTCTCCGGTCACTGAGAAATGCTCGTAGCTCTTAACCTTTAGTGTTTAGTGCAAGTAGAAAACAACTCACAATTTTCAGTTAGCGACGAATTATTACTGACTCGGCACGTCTGCGCAGTCCAAAGCTTTAGCTATGGGAAAGATATTTACGCCATGTTTCACAGAAAAGCAAAAATCCTGGTGATGGCTTTAATCCCACGAATGGGAGCTTCTGTTCGCTATAACAAAGAGAGAGGGAAAGGGGGATATTCATTTAAAGTGATGAACTCCTTTAGTAATAAAGTTTTCCCAAACTTTGAAGAGTAATTAAAGTTTGAAATACATTAACGAAGGCGGCCTACCTACCTCTTCCTATCTACGGCCCCGCCATTGACTTGGATAAAATCTGCCACCGCTCTTTTTTTTTTTGTCTAAGTTTTATTTGAAATACAACTTTAACCGAGCCAAGGCTAGCAAATGGGTGGGGATGGGGGTCGTGGGGAAGGGGTGGGGGTGTAGGCAAAGGCGATTAAATTTAGACAACACCAGCTTCGGGTTAATTTGAATGGAATCATTTTGGTTTATAAAGGAAGAAATGTGGTTGTTTATTAGACAACGTTGAATTCGCTTTCTCTGGAGAAGAAGCTGACGATTTAAAGACAAGTAGCGTAATACTTCTCACTACTTTTTATAACGAGTAATATTAATCCTCGAACTCGATTCCCCAACAGGATGTGCTACCGGAAAAAAAAAAAAATCAAGGGGGCGGCAAACAATGATTACAAGACCAGCTGGCCTTCACTTGGCACTTCAAGTCCTTGGCTTTGTATCAAAATGATCTATTTATTTAGCTAATTTTCTATAACTATCATACGTGCAATTAAAGTCGACGACGAAAGGTTCAATATGAGCGTCAATCTTTTTCTCAGAGATATATTTTTATCACGTGCTTACTCAACTGACCAACTATATCAACAAGTTTCCTGAGATACTTAGACTTACTGTAATGATCATTCAGATTACCTCTCGAAATATTTGGTAAGCCTACCATAGGTCCAATCATGAACATTATTCTAAACAGATGAGCTGCATGTACCTTGTGTTCCCGCCTGGGGAAAGTTTACTGTAGCCTATTTGTCATTTAGACCTAATTTCTGAAGATTGTACTTACCGTCATGTTTCCATTATACTGAGCTGATGACAACGAAACGAAGTCCCCTGTGTTTTAGACCTCACTATGGCGTTATCGGTTATTTCCTGTATCTGAGTCTTTTCACATGACGTTTTTGCCACGTTAGTGTTAGTAGTAGCATTGTACCGTACGAGAATGCAACCAATGGTGGTGGTTTATGCTGTGCCTCAAGTCTTCCGTGTATGTTAGTGCAAATAAAGTAGCTTGCCCTTCCTTCTCCTGCCGTACAAAAATGGTGACTGGAACCAGTGATGGCAGTGACGTATGTTGTTGTCGAACAGCCAATGGCGTGGCTTTATTCTACAAACGCGGCCAGGGTTATAATAATATTCACAAGAAGAAGAGTATGATATTGCCTGGATTGAGCGCGTAACTACTCCATGCGTAAGATATTTTATTATCTTGCACTTCTTTTAAGCGCAATGTCACTTAAAATGTGTCAAAATTACTTTATTGTTGTAACTTTTTTCTAGTCATACCCCAGTAACGTTTCCATGCCAAGAAAAAAAAAAAAAGATTGTCTAGGCCAACTCTCGAGGTCGTCTGTTTGTTTACAATGTGCTGAGCATGATGGGAAAAATCACGCGTTGGCACAACTTGTTTCCGACTTCTCAAACAACACTGCGGTTGAGAGTAGAGTCCCAAAATCTTTCGTTAGAGCAACTTGTTACGTTAAGTTTCGTTGTAGAGATCATTGTGTGTCTTAGTGGATCCTGACCGTGACAAAAGTGATTGTAGGGAGCTACCGGAAAATGCGTCGTCTGTCAAGGTTCAGAGGAGAGAAGACCAGAGCAACATGTAGTGGTAAACCAAGTTGAAGCGGTTGCCTATGTTGGTAAGGTATGTTTTACCATATAGCATTAGCTTTTAGGAAGTGTGAATAATACTAATCTCTACTTTCGAATGACTATGGTCTACTAAGCAGTCGTTGGGATAATAGCTACATGGCTAAAATCTTTACTGATTGTCGCTAAATGGGTCTGTGGGAGTGTTTAAAGGGTATCGTTCACCATCAGCCTACAACTCGAATCTCGTGATTTCCCATGATGACGCCAGAGTCTCTATACATTCTTATATTAGTGCAAACATCTTTTGTTTCGCTTGATTCGAGGTTATTTTGTTTTGCTTTATGCTGAGCGACTAATATTTGCTCTATTTATCAGGATTTGTGAAATGGAGTTCTTCCTTAACAGTTAGTGGGATAGTTAGTTTCGAGTACTATAGTATCTTGAATTATCAGCGCTCATATTGGAAAAGCCGCATTTGCTGGAAATGTTGAATACAAATATTCAAATCACTGTCCATAGTTTGAGAAAGCTAAATGAAAACAAAAGTGCTAAATCATCATAAAAATACAGCTGTAATAACATTAAAAAAATATAAAACAAGAACAATCTTTATTAGAAGGAATAGATATATTTTTCTCTTAAATGAAAGCTGAAAAGAAAAAAAAAACATAATTTAAATGTTGATTATATCAGTAACGACAAGAAAACAAGAAATAAAGCAGAATGAAAGCTAAGAAGAGCTTCAGTGAAATGCACACACACAGACTCGGCTAAGAAGTGTTATAAAAGTAATGAATATGGAAGTGCGCACAATGACTCCCGCGACCGTTAATCATCCCTCTTCGGATTCCGCAGGACAAATGACCCGTATCTAGGATGACAAATTGCTCCTTTTCCCCTTTCAGCCGACATCTTTCCCCTCTCAAAAATAAATGGAAGCGGATCCACAGCGGGAAAGGAAAACCATGAACTGGAAGTATTTTAGCGTCGAAATGTGTCGGGGTGTCGGTTTACTCCCAGAAGCTTCGGTGTACATTATCCGTTAGCCCGAGGCTCTTAAGAAGCGTTGCTTTGAAGAGCTCGGTGCTCATAAATTTCACGTTACTGGAGACGTAATTACTTTACCGCGAGAGTGAGGTACCAAGGGCAATTAGTGTCAGTTTTGTTTTTGTTATTTTGTTAAGTATTGTGAAGGCAAATTCCTTTGAACGTGGAATTAGTATTACGTTATCAGCATCTTTCACGCTCTTCCTCTCTCCTTTTGTTTGGTCATCTCGGCCATTATTGTGATCCATTACCACTAGCACCAGACTGATAACGCCTATTGCAAGTTTAGGTGGCTGATTTTTAGTGTCGGTGGTGACTGATATAACATTTTAATGCTGATATTCGGGAAATATTTTCCATGTGGATTAATGACCATAGATTCGGTTGCTAATTTTCTGTGCTCCCTCTTCAAAAATGGATATCACTCCTCTTTTTTTGGTGCTACTTTGAGTAGTGCTTCAGAGAGCTTAATTCTCTAGGTTCGTAGCACATGGGCTTCCGATCTCTCAGATACTGCGTGTTCTTTTGTAACTGTATTCCCTGTATGGGGTAGTCTGCTGTTTTTGGGAGGCAGGCCTGTCAACATCCATAGTATTTTTTTTTTTCGAAGTTGACGGTATAAACGGCAGCCGATGTTACTAGCTTGGAGGCCAATCAGGACAAAGATTAGGTGATATCACCTGCAGATAAATACCATTTACTCCCGCTGCCCATCTTCCCTTAACACAAGCACATACACATCGGTCTACAAGAACTGAGGCTCAATAACACATTTTTCTCGGTAAACTGACATTTTTCTGTCTCAGACACCCTTGCGCATCTCGTCTTAGTCTCATCCCAATAAAAAATTGATAGATTGACAATATTTAAAAAAGAATTTCCAGTTAAACTGACATTTTTCTGTCTGCTGTCTTAGTCTCATCCCAATAAAAATTCATAGATTGACAATATTTAAAAATAGAATTTCCCGCTAAACTGACATTTTTCTTTCTCAGACACCCTTGCGTGTCTTAGTCTCATCCCAATAAAAAAATGATAGATTGACAATATTTAAAAAGAATTTCTCTAAACTGACATTTTTCTGTCTCAGACACCCTTGCGCATCTCGTCTTAGTCTCATCCCAATAAAAAATTCATAGATTGACAATATTTAAAAAAAGAATTTCCCGCTAAACTGACATTTTTCTGTCTCAGACACCCTTGCGCATCTCGTCTTAGTCTCATCCCAATAAAAAATTCATAGATTGACAATAGCGAAGTTAAACTGACATTTTTTCTGTCTCAGACACCCTTGCGCATCTCGTCTTAGTCTCATCCCAATAAAAAAATGATAGATTGACAATATTTAAAAAGAATTTCCCGCTTAAACTGACATTTTTCTTTCTCAGACACCCTTGCGCATCTCTGTCTTAGTCTCATCCCAATTTCATAGATTGACAATATTTAAAAAGAATTTCCCGCTAAACTGACATTTTTCTGTCTCAGACACTTTGCGCATCTCGTCTTAGTCTCATCCCAATTTTTTAGATTGACAATATTTAAAAAAGCCCGCTAAACTGACATTTTTCTGTCTCAGACACCCTTGCGCATCTCGTCTTAGTCTCATCCCAATAAAAAAAATGATAGATTGACAATATTTAAAAAAAGAATTTCCCGCTAAACTGACATTTTTCTGTCTGAGACAGCCTTGCGCATCTCGTCTTAGTCTCATCCCAATAAAAAATTCATAGATTGACAATATTTAAAAAAAGAATTTCCCGCTAAACTGACATTTTCTGTCTCAGACACCCTTGCGCATCTTGTCTTAGTCTCATCCATAGATTGACAATATTAAAAAAAGAATTTCCAGTTAAATGACATTTTCTGTCTCAGACACTTTGCATCTCGTCTTAGTCTCATCCCAATAAAAAAATGATAGATTGACAATATTTTCTGACATTTTTCTTTCTCAGACACCCTTTGCGCATCTCGTCTTAGTCTCATCCCAATAAAAAATTCAGATTGACAATATTAAAAAAAAAGAATTTCCCCTAAACTGACATTTTTCTGTCTCAGACACCCTTGCGCATCTCGTCTTAGTCTCATCCCAATAAAAATTCATAGATTGACAATATTAAAAAAAGAAACTAAACTGACATTTTTCTGTCTGAGACAGCCTTGCGCATCGTCTTAGTCATCCCAATAAAAATTCATAGATTGACAATATTTAAAAATAGAATTTCCGCTAAACTGACATTTTTCTTTCTCAGACACCCTTGGCATCTCGTCTTAGTCTCATCCCAATAAAAATTCATAGATTAACAATTTAAAAAAGACATTAAAAAAAGAATTTCCAGTTAAACTGACATTTTTCTGTCTCAGACACCCTTGCGCATCTCTGTCTTAGTCTCATCCCAATAAAAATTCATAGATTGACAATATTTAAAAAAAGAATTTTGCTAAACTGACATTTTTCTGTCTGAGACAGCCTTCATCGTCTTAGTCTCATCCCAATAAAAAAAATTGACAATATTTAAAAATAGAAGCTAAACTGACATTTTTCTTTCTCAGACACCCTTTGTCTTAGTCTCATCCCAATAAAAATAGATTGACAATAAAAAAAGAATTTCCAGTTAAACTGACATTTTTCTGTTTTTCTGTCTTAGTCTCATCCCAATAAAAATTCATAGATTGACAATATTTAAAAATAGAATTTCCCGCTAAACTGACATTTTTTTCTCAGACACACCCGCATCTCGTCTTAGTCTCATCCCAATAAAAATTCATAGATTGACAATATTTAAAAAAAGAATTTCGTCTTGCGCAGTCTTAGTCTCATCCCAATAAAAATTCATAGATTGACAATATTTAAAAATAGAATTTCCCGTTAAACTGACATTTTTCTTTCTCAGACAATCTCTTGTCGTCTCATCCCAAAAAAAAAAATGATAGATTGACAATATTTAAAAAAAAGAATTTAAACTGACATTTTTCTGTCTGAGACAGCCTTGCGCATCTCGTCTTAGTCTCATCCCAATAAAAAATTCATAGATTGACAATATTTAAAAATAGAATTTCCCGCTAAACTGACATTTTTCTTTCTCAGACACCCTTGCGCATCTCGTCTTAGTCTCATCCCAATAAAAAAATGATAGATTGACAATATTTAAAAAGAAGCTAAACTGACATTTTCTTTCTCAGACACCCTTGCGCATCTCGTCTTAGTCTCATCCCAATAAAAAAATGATAGATTCAATTTTAAAAAATTTCCCGCTAAACTGATTTTTTCTAGACCTTTTGCGCATCTTCTTCTCATCCCTCCTTGAGTGACAATATTTAAAAAGATTGGTTTTTTCAGCCACTTCAGTTTAATTTCCTGCTGATTTTCTAACCACTCTTCTTTTATTGGTTTTCAATCATCATGAAATTCGTTTATCAACAAAGTGCCTATTAAGGAGGATATAAAAAGCGGGGTTTATAATTTCCTCGATGTGATTGCGTCTTATCCTTATGGATCCATTTTCTCTTCTTCCATTATATTACGTTCTTTTTTTTTTTTTTTTTTTAATCTGGTGTCTCTTCGTTCTAGATTGTTTTCTCGAGCTATTCTGAGCGGATTTTTCGAGATAGATAGATAAATAGATAGAATGCGCTTCAGTTCAGCGACTGTAATAATACCTTGACTCCTTTATATTTATTGTGCAGTTGCTATTCAGTATTATCTTCTACAACGATAAAATTTTAGATAGCCACAACTTTACTACAGGTTGCTACAAGGCTGTACCCTTACAAGTTGCCAGATACCCACAGCTTTATATTTTTCCAGATAACTCCATATTGACAGAATCTGGGGATGGATTATTAATAGAATCTTGTCTTTTAGCTATTTCAGCAGTTTTGATAAGAACGTCGGCTTCAGTGTTATGTCCATTTTACCTATATAATGACCTGTTTCTTCTTGATTTCATTATTCGATCATTTTTTTTTTATAGAGTTTTCTTAAGCGTCTGCTGAATTTTTAGTACACCAGTCAGTTCTACCATTCCTTTTGTAAGCGCCATAGTTCAGGCATCATTTTTGGTTTCCTTCACGGAATTGGGGAGCCGTTTCAAAGGCAAATCCCAACTACTACTACTACTTGGGAGCCGTTTCAAAGGCAAATCCCGACTATTACTACTACTAATACTAGTACTACTGTCTTAAGCATATGAAAAGGAAAAATAAAACAAACAATTTGATGTTATTTTTTTTTATTATTGGTAACATTACACACGTCTCTGTACAGCTTTATGTACACAAGTACTACTGAAAGGGCTGGGTCATCTAAGTCTGTATTTTAAGTATTTTTTTTCTTACGTTCTCTTTACATTCTCCGTACCAGCGAGCTTGTTTTTTTTTTTTTTTTTAGTTGCCGTTGGTCTAAATATGTTTGTCATCAGTTTTTTTTTTGTTTGTTTTAGTAAGTTTTATTTTAGGCAGATGAAATCGAACATCAAAACACATTTAAAGTGAAGATACTTCAAGAGACACAACTTGTGCGTCTGTTAGAAAGCTAGAAGCAGATGACTAGATTATGTTGCCTATTTTTTTTTTTTTTTTTTGAAGAACTGTCAACACTTTTGATGATGAACATTTGATCACAATAACAATAGTGATTAATTGGTTTCACGTTTGTTCATAGTCTCTTTTTTTTTTTATTCATTTTTTGATGCATTTTGATTAATTGTATAAGAGCAGTTGCCGTGAGGATCCAGTTACCGCTCTTTTGTCTTTCATAATTGGTGTTTTTTTGGAATTTTTCCAGGACCTTACACAGCATAGTTCGCTAGTGAGGGCAAGTAGGGTTACTCTTTCTTTCTGAGTTGGGTCACGAGAGGTCAAAGGTCAAAGGGGACGCGGGAGTATAGGGCTCAGAGCCGGACGTGAATTCAGGTCAGGTGACGTCACTGAAACGTTCAACACGAGAGTGGCTTAAAATTACCTAAGTGGCGGCAGGATGGAATCCTTCCGCAAGTGAGGGGAATGAGGAACTGCGCATGAGGAAGATGTCACGAGCCGAAGTGAAAAAATGAGAGAGATGGCCTCGATGTGTGTGTGAGGGGTAATCGTGAGGAGATGACGTCAATGAGAGTATGAGGTTAAAATGAGGGAAGATGACCTCAATGAGAACGTGGTTTTAAAATGAGAAAGATGGCCGAGATGAGGATGTGAGATTAAAAATGGAAAAGATGACCTCGATGAAGATAATATGAGGTAAGATTGAATGAGGTGCGGCTTGAATGAGACACATGGAATCGACAATTAGATGAATGGAATGGACTGTGAAGTGAAGGGAAGAATGGATAATAATTGATATGCCTTATGGAATGGAATGGGAGACAAAATGGCGCATAATGAACATTTGAAAAGAATGCTGACCCGTTAGGATGCATTGGTCAAAGGAAAGTAAATATGGTGATACAATCTGACCTCGGGTTAATTGCCCAGGTGAGAGAGAGAGAGAGAGAGAGAGAGAGAGAGAGAGAGAGAGAGAGAGAGAGAGAGAGAGAGAGAGTAAAGATTGCTTTGATTTTTTATTATGGTTTGACATCGGGTCTGTAGTTTCAAAATAGTTATTTATTTTTTTTACATCGGAACATTGACATTAACCTTTTAAAATTCAAGTCTTCGTTAAACAACAGGCCTTATGAGACTGGTGTGAGCAGCAGTGAGTCCCATTTTAAAAAGAGAGGCCAGCCGAATGAGTGAGTGGAAATCACTAAGTGACTGTCTTTTGTTTTCTTCACTGTTCAGATAGAAAAGAACCATTTGCAACAGTCTTGAAGTGTGTGATGGAAAGAGAATATGAAGTACAGTAGTGACTAAAAGAGCGGGGCATTCCCACTTGCTCTTATGATGGTTATTGAAGGGTGTTGTTTGGCTGATACTAAGCCTCTTTTGTGAGTTGCCTTTGATTCCTGCGATGGAAAATGTAAATGGATTTTGATCACCGTTATAAAGCAGTTTGATAATTGCCTGAGGTAGATGGTTTAGGAAGTTTAAAGAAACCTTTATGATAGATTCATTGAGTTATGATTTCGGCGACAACCTTTTACTCCTGATGTCAAAAAAGTAAAGAATCTAAAGATGGACATATTTTCCCTGACTGAACTTTCATGCTATAAACCTCTTTACCAAAGATGGGCTGACATTTGAAAGTCCTTCAGCATTTGGCTATTAAACCTGAAGGTTCAATTTTAGAAATTTGAAGGATTCATTATCAATAAATGATTCTTCATCTTTGCAGCTCTGCTCACGTATCATGTCCGATGGGCATTGTTTCCGTGACGCCAGTTTGCAGTATTAAATCAATCAATCAAGGAATCTATGAGTAATGCACCTAACAGGAACAGACATGACATGGCCATGGAGTAATGATTTCATGACGGTGACGTAATGGAAAAAGTTAATGAGATCATGAGTTAAGGAAATGAAGTAAAAATGACAAGTGGTAACGGCGGTATATAAATATGAGTCGATGGATAGGGGACGCCCTTATACATACGCGCACAGCAGGCACCCACGCACGTGCGCATGCGCTCGTGCGCTCACACACACACACACACACACACACTCGCAGCATCATCAACAACACTCGGCGCTTAGAAATGCATGATATGGTCAAAGACTTGAGATGTTACAACGACTAAAGATGTCAGAATCACGTGACCTGGACACCGTCTGGCATACATCCCGGTCGCCTTTTGGTTTTTGTCGTTTTTGTTTTTTTTTTTTTGTTGTCGTCGTTCCGACAAACGCTGTTACAGTCATCCTCAGGTTTACTTGTTCTTTCTTACACCTTCTGACACCCATGGCAAGCAGGTGTATAGCCTTGGGCGAAGTGTCTCGCGCAAGGAAACTTAAATATACCCTGTTTTCCACTTCACTGAGACTCAGGCTTCCACAGGTAGGGTCAACGAGGTTGGATTTTCGGGGCATTAAGACAGAGGGTATGGGCATTTTACCTATGATCTTAATAGCAAAGTATCACAAGGACTCAGAGGGAGGGGGGGGCGGGGTATTTGATTCGGGGTACACTTTATTCTAAATATCATAAAAAGACTAATTTTTTTTTTTGAGAATTACAAGAAGCTTCAATATATCTTTTATTTAACCTAAGTTCTCAACAATATTAAACAAATCTTATATGTATATATATACTGCATTTTTAAATATATATATATTCATATATTTTTGTGTTTTGGGAAGGAAAGGGTTTTTTGGGGGGAGGGGAGCAATTTATATCTGGAGTTGTTTTTTTTTAACAGTTATCTAGAAAGACTATAGTTAATTTGATTTTGTTTTAAACTATCGGTTTGTTTATCCTTAAACACACACGGACAAACATACCACACAGAGGGAATGTCAAGTGTCATTCTAGATCACTTCTTATTTTTTTTTTCTCATTCTATCCTCTACATAAAATACAAATAAACGGGAAGGAGAAAGGACTACATTTTGCAACGATGAAAATATTGTTAATAAAAATTCTCTGACCGGAGGACAGCAAGGAAGCTTATACTCCTCCCTAAAGGCTGCTGGTGCGCGACTCTACAGTTCCGAAGTCTTCCCTAGCGGCTGCTAAGCCTTCCTTGGTCTATCCAGGGCCAGAGGAAGTTAAGTCGTAAGTATTTAGTTGAGCGAATGATCACTGGCTGATAAAAAGTAGGACGCTGCCTACTACACAACAGAAGGGTCTTTTCATTCTTAACACCAGTTGGGTAAGTTTATAAAATAGCTATATTCAGCACCATTTACAGAAGTAAATATCCAAAGTACAACGAAATAAGTAACATTCTGAAATAGGTACGCTTTGATAACAGACAGGGGTCAGCTCATGTACTTCGGAGAAACCAAAGCGAGTGGCCCCCACCTCCTCAGAAGGGTTTGGTGAGGTCCCACCCTGGTTACTTAGCAGCCCTCAGAAGTGCTTGGTCTGCGCCCGGTAGGATTTTGTAGATTTCCTGACCGACAATGGCAGTAGAAACGTTTATTTTTTTTTTTCAAGGGAGCATTTATTGAAATAAGCATTAGATGGCAGTTTTTTGCATTAATCTCGAGGTGTAGCCTTCCTGGAGACAATCTTCATGGCAGGGTTCAGAGTTCCTCAAATGCCAATGACAAGGTTGAAGGATCTTACTGGCAATCTCCGCCTGCCAGTACCCTTCCACCCTCAGATGGTCGTGGCACTTGTTGAACTACGGAATTACAGATAAGTCGATTCGTCCGCGGAGGTCTTCTTCTTTTTGAGTGAGTTAACCTTAAGTGCATCGCAGCTACTTACCACTTCCTCCATCTCATGCATCTCTTCCTCCTCCTCCTCCTCCTCCTCCTCATCAACCTCAACCTCGTCGTAGTAGCAGCCTTCCAAGTCGTCCTCCTGGTCTTCGAAGGGCGACTCCTCCTCCTCTTCCAGCTCGCACTCCTCCACCACACTCAAGGTCTCGCCTAAACTAGCACCACAACTACTCAAATCGGACACCTTCACGAACGAAACGCCTGGCCTCTGTACTTCATTGGACTCTTGATGAGCCGTAACAACGGCAGCGCTTACAATGCACTGATTAACCCCGCCTTGAGGTGCGTCTCCAGTTAGAGCAACACCTCTCGCCGTCCCTAGGTTATCGAACTCTCGTCTACACTCGGGGTGGTCACTGTCAGAGAATCACCATTCACGTGCTGGCTTATGGTGGATGGGGGAGGCGCAGGAATGCTGGAGTGGTTGGTGGACAGGACAGACTGCGCTGTCTGAGACCTCGAGGTGAAACGCATGCTCTTGCACTGAGAACCCTACGGGCGAAAGGGACGGTGTTAGTGGACTGTCTGAGAAACTTAGCACTCAGACACATGGGTTTATAAGCTCTACACAAAACTTACAGCCAGGATACACTTTAGGGGAGTCCAGTGACCCAGCAAATAATAGTTTCTTTGAATATACTACAAAAAAAGGCAACTTTTACAGTCTATGGGTCTTTTGATAGCACTAATGGATAAAATGCATGCAATGTGGACACATTAAGTAATGATTCTGTCATGATAATTTTTTTGACTTTAGAGGGACTTCAGAACTTGGTACTGTTAAATGAACTAATTACAGTCCTATTTTTAAAAAAACTGGCTACGAGCATCAGGTTACGGAATGGCGTAACCTTACAAAAAATGACAACTGAAACATCCTCATGACAGCGGCAAAATAATAAAGAAAATGAAGGAAAAGGACGATAAACACATTCTTATTCATTTCACTGTCACTTCAAACGTAGGTTGGTTTAAATTCCACATGAATGCATGCAGAGATTTGGAAACTTCATGTCCATTGTCAATGGTGGACAGGTTTGTATTCTTTAGAAGAGTACACTTCAGTTACACAGACATTTTGCGAGCTGAAAAATTAGGTAAGATACTTATCCACAATTTAGGATGGACACTGGAGTAAGGCAATTTCATTTTACATACAGAAAATTAAGGGAAGACAACTGGGTTTTAGGTATAGAAAATTACTCAGGATCTGCAATATTTAGTTATTAAAAATTTAAGAAAGATGAGTTAGGTAACGTAGTTTTAGACCTTAAAAACTGAGTTAAGATCTTTCGCAGTATGATGCAAAATTGCAACATATTGCAGTTTTCTTGCAGTACAATAATGTTGCATGCAAGTCAAGATCTAGGTTTTGATTTAAAGAATTTACTTATGTAAAATACGGACGCTAAGGTATGGAAAATCTGGGTGTAGAAAATTTAGGTTAGAAAATATGATTTACCTTTTAAGTTTAGAAAATTGGGGAGAGAGAAGGTTTAGGGAAATTATGCAATAAAATTAGCAATTATATCACTCTGCTTTACCATAGTAAGTCAGCATTTAAAATATCGATATTTACAGAATAATTATTATTTTATTTATTAGCAACTGGTTACCAGATAATTAATACGTACATACTAACTTTACCATTTACTTCCCAACAGGTAATATTTAAGTAATTAACTAAGAAATTAGGTTATTTATTTTTTTCACTCCTACCTTTTCTTCTTTGCTCTGTTTTGATTTCACATATGAACATTCTGTACTGTGGAAGCTAGTAAGTTTGGTTACAATTGGTTTTGAATTTCTTCCATAAGAATGTGCGCAAAACAATAATAATATTAATAGTACCACTGTCCTCTTCAGGGACCGCGAGTCATCGTTTTTCTCAAATATCTTTCAAACTGATTATTTGGTCGAAATAGTACTTTGACACAGTGTACAAGACACCTCCCGCTAATTTTTGGTAATGTAGTGCATTGTGAAATGGTTTTAGTTAAGGCGTTTACTCTTGACTTTTAAACGCAAAGTCGCATGAGTCAGCAGGATTAATCTACGCAATCGAACGTCCGCTATCCCCCATAGACAGGAAAGGGGGTTTGGAGATGGGGAAGCCAGGAAAGTGGGTTGAGGGAGGGATGAGGAGGGAAGGGAGAGGGAGGGACGGGATGGGAATAAAGGGCGTTCGAATGCATAGTTTGGCGATGCTTGGCAACACCATGCAAGTCAAGAGTTAACGACTTAACTAAAGCCATTTATTATATTACCAAAAATTAGCGGGAGGTGTCTTGTACACTGTGTCTGAGTACCGTTTCGGCCAAACAATTAGTTTGGAAGATATTTGAGAAAAATGATGACTCCCGGTCCCTGAAATGGATAGTAGGTTCGTAACTATCTATACTATCGAGTCCTAATGACTTGTGAATCTCAAGAAAAGTTTTACCGATGGTAATAATAATAATAATAATAATAATAATCCCACTTTGTCATGAAGTCTAGTTTTCTAGATAATAGTAAAAATAATATAGTTTCCTTCTCCGTCATGTCACTTAAACATGAGTCCAGTTTAGTTTTCTCGATTATGATAATAATAATAATAATAATAATAATAATAATAATAATAATAATAATAATAAAACCTTGTCATACTAACATACGAGTCTGAAGTCTAGTTTTAATAATAATAATAATAATAATAATAATAATAATAATAATAATAATAATAATAATAATAATAATAATAAAATCTTGTCATACTAACATACGAGTTTGAAGTCTAGTTTTACTAATAATAATAATAATAATAATAATAATAATAATAATAATAATAATAATAATAATAATAATAATAAACTTCCTGCTTGTACCGTCACGTCTCATACAAATGAGTCCGAAGTCAAGTTTGACCCTTAACATAAACAACAACAAAAACAAGAACAATAAACAAAGGAACAAATAAACAAAAGACCCTCCTCACCTTAACCACGGGGCCAGACCCCTGCCGCACGTTCTTGTAAGGCTGAAAGATGACGATGTAGACCTTGGGCGTGAAGAGGCACCCTAGGGACACGGACGCGCTGATGCTCACGCACATGCACATACTCGCCAGTTGAATCTGCGGCAGGAGAGACGAGTTTTGAATGAGGGTGGTTCCTCGGTTGAGTTTTGGATGAGGGTGATTCGTTGGTTGAGTTTTGAATGAGGGTGATTCCTCGGTTGAGTTTTGAATGAGGGTGAGGCGTTGGTTGAGTTTTGGATGTGGGTGAGGCGTTGGTTAAGTTTTGAGTGAGAGTGCTGCGTGGCTCGTCGGTTGAGTTTTGAATGAGAGTGATTCGTTGGTTGAGTTTTGAATGAGAGTGATTCGTCGGTTGAGTTTTGAATGAGGGTGAGGCGCCCTTTGAGTTTTGAAAGAGGGCGGTTCGTCGGTTGAGTTTTGAATGAGAGTGATTCGTTGTTGCGTTTTGAATGAGAGTGATTCATTGGTTCAGTTTTGAATGAAAGTGATTCGTCAGTTGCATTTTGAATGGTAGTGGTTCGTTGGTTGGGTTTTTGGTTAGAGTTTTGAATGAGAGTGATTTGTTCGTTGGGTTTTGAATGAGAGTGATTCGTTGGTTGAGTTTTGAATGAGAGTGATTCGTCGGTTGGGTTTTGAATGAAAGTGGTTCGTCAGTTGAGTTTTGAATGAGAGTGATTCATCGGTTGAGTTTTGAATGAGAGTGATTCGTTGGTTGGGTTTTGAATGAGACTGATTCGTCAGTTGCATTTTGAATGAGGGTGATTCATTGGTAGGGTTCTGAAAAAGAGTGATTCGCCAGTTGAGTTTTGAATGAAAGTGATTCATCAGTTGAGTTTTGAATGAAAGTGATTCGTCAGTTGAGTTTTGAATGAGAGTGATTCATTGGTAGGGTTTTGAATGAGAGTGATTCATCAGTTGAGTTTTGAATGAAAGTGATTCGTCAGTTTAGTTTTGAATGAGAGTGATTCATCGGTTGGGTTTTGAATGAAAGTGGTTCGTTGGTTGGGTTTTGAATGAGAGTGATTCGTCAGTTGGTTTTGAATCAGAGTGATTCGTCGGTTGAGTTTTGAATGAGAGTGATTCGTCAGTTGAGTTTTGAATGAGAGTGATTCGTCGGTTGAGTTTTGAATGACAGTGATTTGTTGGTTGAGTTTTGAATGAGAGTGGTTTGTTGGTTGAGTTTTGAATGAGAGTGATTTGTCAGTTGGGTTTTGAATAAGCGATTTGTCAGTTGAGTTTTGAATGGGTGATTCGTCGAGTGAGTTTTGAATGAGGGCGATTCGTCAGTTGAGTTTTGAATGAGGGCGATTTGTTGGTTGAGTTTTGAATGAGGGCAGATTCATCAGTTGAGTTTTGAATGAGGGTGATTTGTCGGGTGAGTGTTGAATGAGAGTGATTCGTCAGTTGGGTTTTAAATGAGTGATCCGTCGGTTGGGTTTTGAATGAGAGTGGTTCGTTGGTTGGGTTTTGAATGAAAGTGATTCATCGGTTGGGTTTTGATTGAAAGTGATTTGTCGGTTGAGTTTTGAATGAGTGTGATTCGTCGGTTGGGTTTTGAATGAGAGTGATTCGTTGGTTGAGTTTTAAATGATGGTGAATCGTCGGTTGAGTTTTGAATGAGGGTGATTCGTCGGTTTTAGGCGCACTGTGGCGCTGCATTCACTTAAAATCTGAGTGTGATTTACTGGACAGGGAGCTGGGGTTTATGTCTGGGGTTTACAGGATTAATATTAATCCTCTGTTAATCCTGGGGTTTACAGGAAGGTGTTTGTGATCGGTTACTAAAGAACGTTTGTTAGTTTGTGAAGTGTTACTTATGACTATTAGTTATTTTATAAGCGATTGTTTGTAAGTTTCAGTTAATTTGTGAATGGTTACTTACAAGTAACCATATGAAGTGTTAGTTCTCTTGTGGTTGGCTATTTATAGGTGAATATTTATTAATGTATTAGTTATTTTTGTTAACGGTTACTTGTCCGTTTATTTTATGAACGGTTAGTTGTAAGTGTTAGTTATTTTGTGAATGGTAACTTTTGAGTATTATTTATTTTGTGAGTGGTCATTTATAATCAATAGCTACTTTATGAATTGTTACTTATGAGTATAAGGTATTTTGTGAATGGTTACTTATAATTTTTAGCTATTTTGTGAATGTTTACTTATAAGTATCAGTTATTTTATGAACTCTTAGTTATAAGTGTTAATTGTTTTGTGAATGGTTACCTGCAAATATTAGTTTTATGGGAATGGTTTTTATAAGTTTTAGTTATTTTGCGAATAGTTACATATGAGCATCAGTTATTTTGTGAATGGTTATTTATAAGTATTAGTTTGTCTGTGATTGGTTACTTATAAGTATTAGTCATTTGAAGAATGACCGCCTATGACTATCAGCTCTTCTGTAAAGACTGGTTATAAACATCACTTCCAATATATGTATGCAAATACACCAAAAAATCCTGCTAACTCAGAAGTTACGAGACAGGCTGCACCAAAATGATTATTCTGCTAACGTTGAACTTTGCTTTTGAAAATGAAACATATCTGTAAGGCACAATCGAACGCGCATATGCACACGCCCAGTTGATTCTCCTTTGAATTGTCGACGCTGGCACACACACACACACACACACACACACTCTTTCTCTCACTGGATCTCGTCTTTAGTGGTGCGTATTGGAAATCTTTTTCTCGACAAGCGAACCCCTGGCATGTTCTTTTTGCACTCTGATGAGTTGATGACATGCAGACGCTCTCTCTCTCTCTCCTTCACTTTGCCTCTCCCCATTCGCTCTCTCATTCTTTCAGTTGCAGACGATCTCCTTGCTTCTCTGTTTGTCTTTCTGTCTCTGTTTTTATCTATGTTATAAACTCCCTTTTGGCCTCTCTGCTATCGTTCTGTTTGTTGTTGGGCAAACGTATTCTTTAAGTCCATGCTATTTACCTTTGCGTGTATCCATTTACCTAGTCTTTGTAAACATTATCTATTTATTTATATTATCTATCTGTCTGTCTATCTAACTAACTCTTCTTTCTCGGTTATCTATACAGGTATCCATTCCTTGCAAACATCTTCTATCTGTCTACCTAGTTAGCTATCTGTTCTTGTTTGTCACGTGTATAAGAAGCTACCTATTCCTGCTTATCACGTGTATAAGAAGCTACCTATTCCTGCTTATCACGTGTATAAGAAGCTACCTATTCCTGCTTATCACGTGTATAAGAAGCTACCTATTCCTGCTTATCACGTGTATAAGAAGTTATCTATTCTTGCTTATCACGTGTATAAGAAGGGCACACATTGACTTGTGCCCCAGTTAGATACCCACTGATTGCTGATTGATTTTATTTAACAAAAAATTAAGCGAAATAAGTGCCTTATCATTAGCTCCAAAGATACCTTACTTAATAATGTAAATTATAATAGGTTAAATAGATATGAGAATCCTTTCACACCACTGCATATATACCATACATAATCGCTAAATATTATAAGGCCTCAAAGACACAGGCATGTAATCACATCTTCAAGTAATTTTTACTCTGTTAACAAGATTATATACCAGTTATATATAGATAGTCTAATGCATTGCAGCCATAAGGGTTATATATAGTTTGTATTACACATTTAAAGGTATGCAGCTGTACCACAGGGGAAATGAGAGATGGGTGTAAATCCTGACCGGTTTCTTCTTTACAACTAAGACATCTCTTAGAGTACTGATCCTGTGTGGTAGAAATTTACAAACTCATGCAAGAGGGACAGGGCAAACATATCTTTCTGTGGGTCTGCTCACTTTGTAGTCGTTATTGGTCTACTGATACTGAGTGGTAGAAATTTACAGTATACAAGCTAGAGGAACTACAAGCAAATCTTTCCGTGGGTGGAGTCCCCACCTTGTGGTCGCTATTGGTCTACTGATACTGAGTGGTAGAAATGTACAGCATACATGCAAGAGGGACTACAAGCGAATCTCTCTGTGAGTCTCACTTTGTGGTCGTTATTGGTCTACTGATACTGAGTGGTAGAAACGTACAGCATACATGCAAGAGGAACAGTACAAACGAATCTTTCCTTGGGTCTCCTCACCTTACTGTCGTTATTGGTCTACTGATGCTGAGTGATAGAAATCTACAGCATACAAGCTAGAGGGACTACAAGCGAATCTTTCCATAGTTCTTCTCACCTTGCAGTCGTTATTGGTCTACTGATACTGAGTGGTAGAAATCTACATCATACATGCAAGAGGGACAGTGCAAAAGATCTCTCCGTGGGCCTCCTCACCGTATAGTCGTATTGGTCTACTGACACTGAGTGGCAGAAATCTCCAGCATACATGCAAGAGGGACAGTACAAACGACTCTCTCTGTGTGGGTCTGCTCACCTTGTAGTCGTTATTGGTTCCGAAGTAGATGGGCACGAAAGCCAGCCAGACAATGCAGGTGCTGTACATCGTGAAGCCGATGTACTTGGCCTCGTTGAAGTTCTCGGGAATCTTCCGAGTCTTGAAAGCGTAGACAGTGCAGAGCAGGATCAGCACCATGTTGTAGGCCAGCGACAGGATGAGGGAGATGTTGGAGATGCCGCAGGTCAGCACCGCCACCAGGCGGTACGGGTAGACCTCCTTGGTGGTGGGGACCTCCACCAACATCCACGCCACCACTCCGACCAGCTGCACGCCGACCAGGCCTTGTTTGGGGGAACACAGAGGAGATGGTGAAGTTGTGACAGGTTGTTTGAGGGAAGTGGCTGTTATTTTTCTTAAAAAGGAGAAGATTTAGAGGTTAACTACTCGTGACAATCATGATATACAGTATATATGGTAACATTTAAAAACAAGAAATCTCAATTTAAAGTGTTGTGGAATTATTTAAAGGCATTAATTTTCTAATATGACGTAACAGCATCATTTACTGAGAGAACCGTCTAGACTTATCTAATGATAGCTGAAGCTGTCAATTGTAGTAGTGTCAACATGTCCTAAATTTTCAAACATCAAAATTCACCATTATAAAAAAGGGGACAGAAATTGGCTTTCCAAAAGCTTTGCACTAACCCATAGCAGTTCATAGGTCTCAAAATACAAAGATGCAAGATAATATTTTTCCCCTTTATTGTTCTTTTGACAGAAGGGGCAGAGAAGTCCCCCGCCCCTCACCCCCTGTCGGAGGTCATCTATCGGGGGGGAGGAGGAGGAGGAGGAGGTCTTCCAAGAAGAGAAGGTACGGAAACACTGCTATTTTATGCTTCCCGTAATTAGGATAATTAGGGGCCAACTAATGAGCCTTTTAAATCTTTCTCTTTATGGTATTTCTGGAAAAGGTATCAAAGAGTGTCATGGTATCTCTCCCGACTCCCTTTCGCCCTATGGCGTCGCTTTCCCCGAGTTCAGCGCCGTATCTCTGCTCTCTCTCTCTCTCTCTCTCTCTCTCTCTCTCTCTCTCTCTCTCTCTCTCTATATATATATATATATATATATATATATATATATATATATATATATATATATATATATATATATATATATGTATATATATATATATATATATGTATATATATATTATATATTATATTATATATTTATATAGAAATATGTGTATATACATTATATATATACATATATACTGTATATGTATACATATACATGTATACATATAAGCGAATCCCACAGGAAAATGACAGGCAGAAGTTCAGTACCAAGCGCTTTCACGTTTATTAACCATCGTCGGGGCACGAATGAGACACAGATATAAAGAAGGTTACAAAGTAAACAAAAAGAACAAGAATACCAGATGGTCAGTTGTCAAAGGGTAATAAACAGAAAGTTAATCCAGGATAATCCGGGATCGAGCTGTCACAAACTGAACCTAAGACCAAACAACCAGATGTGCGTTAATAAACGTGAAAGCGCTTGGTACTCACCTTCTGCCTGTCATTTTCCTGGGGATTCGCTTATATATATATATATATATATATATATATATATATATATATATATATATATATATATATATATATATATATATATATATATATATATATATATATATATATATATACTTCCTAATATCTTGTCTTATTTATAGTTTTTCCTCATGAACATGTAGAATCATCCAAAACAAAGTTAAAAAAAAAACACTAACGAGAAACGCAGTGACAGAAAAAAAATGGTCTTTCTCTCCTTGGTCTTCAAGTGAGAAGAAGCAGCCATGGAGCCAGCTGACCTTAAGGATGAGAAGAAACTTCGTACAAGTTAACGAAAGTTTTGTTGGAGATGTTTTTCTTTTTTATTTTCGTGTTGGGGAAGGGGGGGGATCAAAATACTGTACTACAGTGGGTATTTTGTTTGTGCTCTGAATGTGTGATTGTGTTTTTTTTTGGCGTAATTGTTTTAGAAAACATTCTCTAAACAAAACAGTCTTGATTACAGATTTTTTTCTTCTTAGGCACGATAATTAGTATTCGCCCCATGTATGAGTTTTTGCCGTTGAACTACACGAACTTTTTATCAGCATGCTTTTTTTTTCCCTCAACGGAAGCAACTTATCTTTGAGTAGCATTTTATTTTGGCATCTTGTTATTTGAATTAATAATAATAATAATAATAATAATAATAATAATAATAATAATAGATTCACAATTTCGTGAAAAACAATCTGAGTAATAAAAATCTACAATTATATAGTAAATATATTTACTATATAATTGTTGATTTTTATTACTCAAATAATAATAATAATAATAATAATAATAATAATAATAATAATAATAATAATAATAATAATAATAATAATAATAATAATAATAATAGTATTTGTTTTCTGTATGCGGTTGTTTTTTAAGAATTTATCATAGACTAAGAAATTTGCTGCAAGTCGTTTTGTTCTCCCTCATAAATAATTTTAGCCTCCTGGGACCTTTCCCACTTCCGGAATTCTCGGAATCCTCACAAATCTTTCTCTCGATGTCAGTAGATCGTTCACTGTCTTAGTGCCTGACTTGCGTTGCTAAAGATACTAAAAAAAAATTAATGGCATTATTATCATATAACGGTTAATAAGATAACGGCATCAGCAAAACATTATGAATGGATGATGACAATGATCGTTAGGAATTACAGGAAAGATACTGTTATAATTTACTTAGTAATCTGAGATACCGTATTAATATGAAATGCGCCTCATAATCCATAATTATAGGTGGTAATAACACGTTCGTTACACCGCCTGTGTTCTTTTATCAAAGCGAAGTAACGGTGCTCTTGGTCAGCACTTGGGCGGGTTACCATCTGTGAATGCCAGACGGCTTTGGTATGTATTCCCCGTGACCATCTGCGACGGTGTAAGGCTAGCAGACTCATCCTCATGCACCGATTGGTAATTTTAGTTTTCTGTGAAAGAAAACTATTGAGATGGCTTTGTCCATCCGCACTTTTTCTGCCCGCCCTCAGATCTTAAAAACTACTGAGGCTAGAGGGCTGCAGTTTGTTATGTTGATCATCCACCCTCCAATCATCAAACATACCAAATTGCAGCCCTCTAGCCACAGCAATTTTCATTTTACTTAAGGTTAAAGTTAGCCATGATAGTGCGTCTGGCACCTCTATAGGTGCCAACAACACAGGCCACCACCGGGCCGTGGCAGAAAACTTGATTGCGCCGAAGAAACTTCGGCGCAATTTTTTACTTGTATATCTTTAAATTATGATAATCATGGCGGTAATTCGACCATTGTTCAAAAAATGGCGACTTCAAACTTACAAAATTTGAGTCATATATATATATATATATATATATATATATATATATATATATATATATATATATATATATATATATATATATACATATATATATATAAATAATATTGATGGAATGTCATTAATCTATGACACTGCAGCGCTAACTCTTGTTTCTCTCTTCTCCTGCATTAGCTATTTCTCTCTCTCTCTCTCTCTCTCTCTCTCTCTCTCTCTCATATTTCGTAATTTTCTTTTTTTATGGCATTTTCATGTCTCATGTTTCCACTTTATGGTCATTCGCCTTTTTCCTTTTTTTTTTTTTTTTTTATTTCATTTTGCGCGGCTTTGGTGCGGAATGAGATGGGTTACTGCTCCTCGCGAAGTTTTTGTTTAACATATTTTTCTTTCCTTCATATATTTTAATGAGGTGAATCTTATCTCTCTCTCTCTCTCTCTCTCTCTCTCTCTCTCTCTCTCACTTTTATGAAGAGCTTATATTTTGTATTTGTTTTCATATATTCGTCTTTCTCTCTCTCTTTCTCTTCTATGAAGAGTTTATATTTTGTATTTGTTTTCCTATATTTGTATTCTCTCTCTCTCTCTCTGTCTCTCTGTTTCGCCATCTGTCTCTCATTACTCATTTCTTTTTCATTTTTAGTTGGGTAAGTCTTATGCTCTCTCTCTCTTCTCTCTCTCTCTCTCTCTCTAAGTTCATGGTAATATTTTTGCCTTTAACTTTAACTAAATGAATATCATGATTCTCTCTCTCTCTCTCTCTCTCATTACAGGTTAATACGTGCATTGTGGTGTTTTTACGAGCTATCATTACTTCTGCCACCCACTTTTCCGTCCTTAAGGCACGTAAGGGCGCTTTCTCCTTTACTCGCAGCGGGAAAACCAACCCTACGGCCCTCGAGTGCCATTTGTTTTTCACGCCCATAAACTGTCAACATTTTCGTCAGCATTCATAAATGCAGCGGGGAAATAAGAGAGAGAGAGAGAGAGAGAGAGAGAGAGAGAGAGAGAGAGAGAGAGAGAGGAAAATGCTTCCTAGGCGATATCGTATCGCTGGCTTCTGCTGATGTCAACACTTTTGGCAGATTTTCAGTTTATTTCTCTCCTCTTCCTCCTCTTCTAAAGCATCCTGCATCCTCCTACATCTTCTCATCCTCCTTTGCCTTCTTCCCCTCCTTCTTCAGTCCCACCTTATCCTCCTTTAGAACTGCACAATTACTCGTTCTTCCTCAGAAATGAAATGGCCTTGAGATACACCAAGACGATCAAGAAGATCTTGGCGCCAAGAGTTTGATCGCCAAGGGTTTTGCATATTGAAGTGCTTCTTACAAAGCACTGATGCAAAGCTTTAAGAAGCAAACTACCGACTCTCAAAAGATTGCCTCATAAGTAATGACCGTCTGGGAACATCCTTCCTGTGGGATTTTCATCATAGGCGATGATTTTTGTCAATAAATCATCGGTTTCATGAAATTATGTTCCCACTGAGGTCCACCAACTTATAATGTGAATATGGTTAGCGTGATGTTTTTGAAATGGGCGCTAGCTTAACTCCCCATCCCTTAACCTAACCTAACCTAATCTAACCTGACGCAAAGTATCTAGGAAGAAAACATCTCTTCCATAAAATCAAGTTCCCCTGAACTCCATCAACAGGTAATTTGAACTGCGTGAAGTTTTGTTAAATGATCGCTAGCCTAACTTCCCATCCCCGAACCTAATTTAACCTGACGTAACCTGAATTATCTATCTAGAAATCATCTCTTCCAGGCAATCAATTTTTAAATATCCATTAACAGTTGACCTGAACATGGCTAGCGAGATGTTACAGGGGCTAGCCTAAATTCCCATTTCTTAACCTAGCCTAACCTAACCTAACGTATGTTGTTGAACCTGTTATTCATATAGCTCAAAGGTAAGTCTTTTGAGCAAGCAAAGATGATATGAAGGTAAATTAATGAGTAAATGATTAATATCTTTTAGTTGTAAAGGTACACAAAGTGAATATACAATATCAAAAAGACAAGCTGGAGATAAATAAAAGATTAAATCAAATGTTCATGAAACGGTAAAAATAAAAAAATATCAAACAGCTGTTTCAGAGGCACGTGTCTCCGTTTCTCCCTCTCTCCTAACACCCTCTCTCTCTGTCTCTCCTTTGATAGTAATGCTCAGTGCACGACATCCAATAATTAGTTGCTGCGTAATTAATGATAATTATGGAGTCCCTATATCGACATCATCAATATGGAAATTAGATCCCGAGCATTACTGCGTCATCTTAATATTCCTCTTACTGTAGCAGCTTTTCAGTGTACCCACTGATTTCGATGACCTTTCAGGCCTCAATGTGACCCACTGTCACTCTCGTCAGACTCCGTCTTCAGTTCTAAGAAACCAGAGGACCTAGTGTTGTTGAACTTCACTTCAGCGAGACTAGCGGTGAAGTGAGCAATGTAGGTGGATGGATGGATGGACACCCATCCAAGTTCAGTACGGACTAAATTCGGCTTTGCATAATTTCCCTTAACTTCCTTTCTTCAGTCGAGCCGTCCAACCTCTCTAACTATTCCACCTTTAGATCTTTGTGCTCTGTCTCCATTATTTTCTGCACCTCTCTGTCTTGCTGTCTAACCACTCCAACTCCCTATTGTCTCTGTCTAAAGCGCTGGTTGGTCGAAAGCGTCCCAGGGCTGGCCTTGACAGCCTTCACAAAATCGAATCAAATCAAGCGTCGTTTTCAAGGATCCAAAGGCTAGTTATGGTGTGTGAACACTGTGAATAACATTGAGTTTGGCTTTTCCTTTGATAATGCGGATGGAATATGGAGTTTAGGCCAAAGGCCAAGCACTGGAACCTACGAGGTCATTCAGCGCTGGAAAAGAAATTGAGAGTAGGTAGGTTTGAAAGGTGTAACAGGAGGGAAACCTCGCAGTTGCACTGTGAAATAATTGCCAGGAGGTTGGGTTTGATAATACGAACAAGATGGAAGGAATGAAAGGGGTTGCAGCTAGGGGTCGAAGGGACGCTGCAAAGAACCTTTAATAATGCCTACAGTGCACCCCGTGAGGTACTGATGAATGTGGCGCTGAAAATTGTTTCCTTTCGGATCTAGCTGATTCCGGAAGGAAATTTGTCTAGGAATCACATTCCATCGGAATCGAAGGAGTTTTGGCAATATCATCTATCATCCTCCATTTTCTAAGAGGCAGGTTACAGATATCTTGTGAGTAACCCCGTAGGGGGGCAGTGCCGTCAGTGCACCTTATGCGGTGTACTGTAGGCATTACTTAAGGTTCTTTGCAGCGTGCCTCCGGCCTCTAGCTGCAACCCATTTCATTCCTTTTACTGTACCTCAGTTCATATTATCTTTCTTCCCTCTTACTTTCCACCCTCTCCCAACAATTGTTTCAGAGTGCAACTGCGAGGTTTTCCTCCTGTTACACCTTTCAAGACTTTCCTACTCTCAATTTCCCTTTCGGCGCTGAATGACCATAGCAATTATGGTTAAAGAAGTGTACCAGTATTACCATGCGATAAATACAAGTTCGGAGCAGAACTGAGGAAAGAAGAAAATTATTGTAACACAGGAAGAAATAACAATTGAATAAAAAATATACCAGCAGTTTCATGGCAAACAGATAAAGACGTAAAATTAAAACTAAAAATCTAAACAAATACTCACACACACATATATATATATATATATATATATATATATATATATATATATATATATATATATATATATATATATATATATATATATATACACAGTATATTATATATTATATATGTATTATATATATGTATATATATACATACATATAACCTGCAAGAGACAAGTTACTCCAGGAGAGAAAAAAAAACATCAATCCACAAGGGAGTTAAGAGCAGAGTGACTTTTTCCATCACGGTAAAAAGAAAAAAAGAAGACATTTCCATTAATACCACGACGCCTGTACTTGACGTCAATGAAATGACTCTCATCCAGTCAGTGCCCGGCGCCAGCAGAAGGGCCTTTGAGCGTCACCTCCTTCAGAAGTTTCACTCGCCGCCTTCTTTCCTCCCCTCCTCCCCGAACTGTCATTCCCATACAGGGCCAGGTAATAGCCAGGTGAGCTCAGGTGATTACCGGCGAAGGAGCGAGAGGCCGGGTGGGGTGGGTAGGTAGACAGTGGGGTGGGAGAAGGTTTGGGACGGGAGAGGGTGGAGGTAGTTGGGGAGGGAGGGAGGAGGACGGTTCATGATAAAAAGTTCTTTGTACATGAAAAGTAAATATAAAAAATAATAATCGCTTTGGTGTTGGGGCAAGAGAAACGCGTGGGTTATCGACGAGAAATAACTGTAATTACTTTGGTGAATGGTATACATTCACACATTCATTATTAACATTTATATATATATACGTAGATGATTTGTGATTTTGATTATATATATATATATATATATATATATATATATATATATATATATATATATATATATATATATATATATATATATATATATATAGATATGGATGAACAAATCACGTAGATGATTTGTGATTTTGATTTTATATATATATATATATATATATATATATATATATATATATATATATATATATATATATATATATATATATATATATATGCACACACACATACATACGCGTTATTTTTCGTTCCCCAGGCTAAACCAACGCCGCCAGGAAAGAATAACAGATTCGGAGTTCGGTCAGTTCCTCTGTATGCATTTGTATATGCATTGGCAGCAGTCTTTGTCCAACAACACACTCTGTGCCTTTGTGTCGTGGCCTCACCTCTCCATTACCTCGACGTTGAACCGTGAGATGGACTGACCATTTCGGAAATGGAAGTCGACTGCATCCAACAAAACATGACTGTAATCCTATATTTTGAACAGGGATTATGATTCGCGTTTGGGCAGACATATGCATAACAGCTCAGATAGCCTGAAAGAGGTATATATATATATATATATTTCTATATGTGTATATATATATATATATATATATATATATAATATTCATATTCAAAATACTATTTTTTATTTTCATGTAGTCGAAATATTCGATATTTTTACGTACCGGAATAATGTTGATTATTCCATGCCTCATATTTAAGAAATATTGCTCTCTCTCTCTCTCTCTCTCTCTCTCTCTCTCTCTCTCTCTCTCTCTCTCTCTCTCTCTCTCTCGTGCAGCAAAGAAGTCGATTTATATAACGAAAATATAAAAAAATCGCTTTAAAACATTCCGCGTCCCAGCGATTCATTTCTTCGACCGTATATAAAATTGATATAATTCAACTTTTAATAACTATTATTAAATATATATTTCTGCAGTTGCATAGTCAGGACAATTACCCTGTCGTAAGAAAGGTTATTCTCAGGTGATAGAAATTCATTTCTCGGTATAATGTGGTTCGGATTCCACAATAAGCTGAAGGTCCCTTGCTAGGTAACCAAATGGTTCTTAGCCACATAAAATAAGTCTAATCCTTCGGGCCAGCCCTAGGAGAGCTGTTAACTTAATCAGCTCAGTGGTCTGGTTAAACCAAGGTATACTTACTTTACTCAGGTGCTATGTCCTGTACCAATTAGAAAGAAGACTGAGATGTATTGTGTTATGGTGTCCATCGTCCTTGCCTGGGAACTAGTTAGTCAAACTCACCAAGCCAAGAGTAACGGTTACTCAGTTGACTTTGTAGATTCGGATGTTGTTACGGTGTTGTAAGGGTGCTGGGGTGTGTGGCGTACTGTTTAGCATCGCTTAGACCTGCAATTGGCTGTTCGATGGGACTTGGCATCTATCAAAGGGAGGTAAGATTTGTATACTTTCTCTTAATTTTTGTTTAACGATGTTTTGATCACTTTCCAAAATCCACGACTGAAGTACTGAAGTACTGCATTTGGGTATTCCTACAAAAGAGCTCCGGACAGTGGTATCGCTTATAAATGAAATTGTTTAACCGGACAATATAGAAAATGTGTGGATAATGCAGTACAGGTGAGATGATTTGAGAAATTTAGTGATAATTTTAGAAATTTATCGTCTTTTGCTTGTTCATCTTCATCCCTGAAGAGCTAGTTAAGTAGGCCTATACCTTAGTTTAACCAGACCACTGAGCTGATTAACAGCTCTCCTAGCGCTGGCCCGAAGGATTAGACTTATTTCAAGTGGCTAAGAACCATTTGGTTACCTAGCAACGGGACCTATAGCTTACTGTGGAATCGTAACCACATTATACCGAGAAATGAATTTCTATCACCAGAAATAAATTCCTCTAATTTGTCGTTGTCCGTTTACTGAAGTAACATTAGAATCCAAATAGGAAATAACAGATGATATTTCGCAGCTGAAGTTATGCTTGATTTTTTTTTCACGCCTAAATTCGTTACGGAAAATGAAATTTGATCTGATTCTCAGTTTTCAGAGCCTGGAAAAGAACAGAGTTGTTACAGTGATGGAACTTTTAGTGATTCCACTCACAATTTTCTTGCACTGCAACATGTGATGAGTGTGGAATCGCGCAACCCTGTACACACACACACACGCACACACACACAGACTCGGTCTCTCGCATAAAAGTACGAGTTTGTTTGTGCGTGCTCAGGCGTATGGGGTCTCGTGTCGGTTGCCATCCATCCATCTCTGTTAGTGCTGTTTCATTAGTAAATGAGCTTTGGTGCCCTACGAAGCGCCCTTCCTTTGAGGCACTAATGCCCCATGCCAAGGCACTTATACACACACACAAGCACAAACAAACAGAAGTCCCAACTTACCCATACAGATAACGATCTGCGACCTGGGCGAAGTGTAGGAAGGCCTCTTGATGGACTTCATGCCTCTGTTGAATATCCTGGAGATCCTGTTGGTCTTGGTGAAGATGGCCGAGTAGCAGATGCAGAGGCCCGTGCCCAGGCCAATCCTGAGGAGGGCGCAGGTGGAGGTAGAAGGTGGGGCGAGGATCACGAAGGTCATGAGGTAGCAGAGGGCGATGCCCGCCAGGAGGACGTAGCACAGCTCCCTGCCGCTGGCCATGATGACCGGGGTCGTGTTGTAGCGGATGAAGGTGATAGTCGTCAGGAGGGTGCACAGTAGGCCTAGGGAGCTGTTGAGGAAAGGAGACGATTTAATTGGAGCTGCTGAAAGAACTTCTTAGGCTTAAAGTGCTGCTAAATGGAAGTTTCTCTTTATTGCATTTTTTAAAACTCTTTTAGACCTAATGTGTTTCTAAAAGGAGGTTTCTCTGAAGCGCATTAAAAAGGCTTAATGTACTGCTAAAAAAGGGTTTTCTCTTGAGAGCATTTGTAAAAAATCTCTAGACCTAATGTACTGCTAAAAAAAAGGGTTTCTCTTAAAGAGCATTTTAAAAAATCTTTCAGACCAAATGTACTGCTAAAAAAGGGGGTTCCTCTGAAGCGCATTTAAAAAAATCTCTTAGACCTAATGTACTGCTAAAAAGGGGGTTCTCTTAGGAGCGATTTTTAAAAAATACCTTAGACCTAATGTTCTACTAAAAAATTCTCCTGGGCTTAATGTGCCGCTACTAGGAGGTTGCTCTTAAGCGCATTAGAAAAAATCTCTGATGTCATGTACTGCGAAAATGAGGTTTGTCATGAGCGTATTCTTTTAAAGTCTCTTGGCATCTTGAAATTAAATTTTGCTCTATGTCTCAAAAAAAAAAAAGTTGGAGGAAAGAGACTTCAAAGTGAGTTTCCTACAAAGGAGGTCCCCCGTAGGGGGTTAGTGCCGTCAGTGCACCTCATGTGATACACCGTAGGCAAAACTTAAGGTTCTTTGCAGGGTGGCTTCGGCCCCTAGCTGCAACCCCTTTCATTCATTTTACTGTACCTCCATTCTTATCTTTCTTCTATCTTACTTTCCACCCTCTCCTAACATTTGATTCGTAGTGCAACTGCCAGGTTTTCCTCCTGTTACACCTATCAAACTTTCTGTCAATTTCCGTTTCAGCGCTGAATGGCCTCATAGGTACCAGTGCTTGGCCTTTGGCCTAAATTCTATATTCAGTTCAATCAATTAACGTACGGGGCATCAGCTTTACCACTCAGGTTGAATTTCTCGTGCCAAGTGCCACCGTGTGATACCTTCTTACGAAGCAATGAGATCTTCCTTTCGCAATGCCACCTTAATCCAACAATAGTAAATACTGTATAGGAAAAACATCGACCACAATAATAGTCTCATCCATAAAATAATCTAAATATCCCAGGACCATCAAATGCTTTTATCTAACAACCACATCGACAAAAAAGAATAAAGCTATTTACTTAAAAAATATATGAGGTATTAGGTTCACATTTTTGTTACGTGTTACAATTAACAATCAGATTTTGTTTTTACTAAGTTTTACAATACAAACATTATTCATTTGCAGGTTAATGCCTCGTGTCCCGTTCTTACCTGGGGACCTAATTGGTCCCGTTATGTCTTATCAGTTATCGGTGATTTTGTTGTGATATTCTTATGTAACGTAATTGAATTTGTCAGTTTCTGTATTACTTGCAGACAGTCATTCATCAGTTACCGTTGGTATTTGACTGAAGCCTTTGTTTATTGTCATATTTTTTTTTTAACCTTTTGACTGAATATGTGTACAATATATGTATAAAAATACATTATATATATATATATATATATATATATATATATATATAAACAATCCATACATGTATGATATATACATATACATATATATAAATAATCCATATATTTATGATATACATATGTATATATATATATATATACATGCTACATACATACATACATACATACACATACATACGTGTAAAGAAAGTAAAAGAGAGACAGCCACGTAAACAAACGACAAAAGCCGAGAGAGAGAGAGAGAGCGTCGCTCTTTGAGGATTAATAAAGAAGAGAGAAACTCCCCCTCTCTCTCTCTCTCTCTCTCTCTCTCTCTCTCTCTCTCTCTCTCGCACATACCGGAGAGAGGCACCAGTCAGATTGCTTGAGCATGATAAATGCAGCCGCGTCCCTGTGATCTGCATCGGAGCGGATGGTCGGAGGAAATCATTATTGGGAGCTTTATAAAAAAAAAAAAGTAAAAAAAAAAAAATGGAGCTTTTCTCAAACTTATCTCGGCCCTCTTTTAGGTGCAGGGCAGCGGAGTGAGGAGGAGTGAGGAAGGATGAGGAGGAGGAGGAAGGAGGAGGAGGAGAAGGAGGAGGGGGAGGAGGAGGAGGAGGAGGAGGAGGAGGATCTGCTACTTATTTGTTCTTGCGTTTGGAGTGATGACGCAATCGACTCGTTTCTCAAAAAGACCGCCTCATTTTTTTTAAAGATGTTAAATAGGATTTTTTTTTTACATAAAATAATAGGTTTTAAAGATGTTAAATAGGATTTTTTCTACATAAAATAATAGGATTTTTTCAGATAAATAATAGGATTTTTTTAAAGATGCAAGTATGATTTTTTTCAGATAAAAAGATTATATTTTTTCACAATAAAGATATTTTGTTCCTGATAAGTAGGAATTTTTTTCCCAGACGAAAAATAAGATTTTTCCTTGGTAAAAAGTAGGATTTTTCCAGATAAAAATAGGATTTTTTTCCAGATAAAAATAGGATTTTTCCCAGATAAAAATAGGATCTTTTCCATAATAAAAAATAGGATTTTTTTCCAGATAAAAGATAGGAATATTTTTCAGATAAAAAATAGAATGATTTCAGATAAAAAACTGGATCTCTTCAGATGAAAAATAGGTTTATTTTCTCAGATAAAAAAACGATTGCAAATGTTCGGTTAATTCTCTTTAGCCTTTGTAGGTTATGGGGATTAGGGTCTTACATATATTTAGTCCTACAAATAGTCTTGATTTTATGTGTTATTTTTTATGTGTGGTCTATATCGTCTGCCTTCTTAGGGTGATATCATGAGTCTCTTTCGGTCCTTTTATGAAATACATTTTTAATTCTCAATTTGATTACTTTATTTCCATTTCTAATAATTATCTTTCTTGGTCCTTTTACCAGTCGTATCATTTCCAATTATATGTCATATGCTCCTTCCGTTTTCGCATGACATTACCGCGTACGTCACTAATATATTCATATTTTTCCAACTCATGTCATTTCATATATCTATGACCATTCTCCTCTTTTCATCTGACATGACCTCGACCTACCACTCGATGGCCATATCATTTCTCAGATTCATGTCAATTTTTCTGGCGCTTTAAAATCATATTCTCATTCTCCTTCATATATATACGACGAGTCTTCCCTTTTCATGTGACATGACCTCGACCTACCACTCGATGGTCATGTCATTTCTCAGATTCATGTCACTTTTTTACTGGCGCTTTAAAATCATATTCTCATTTCCCAGCATCTCATATTTATCTCATCTGATTAACTCTCTCCTGGCAAGTCTTCAAGTGTTTTTATTTCTCCCCTTTTAGCCAAGATGGAAATCTTAGTTACATCATGAGTCCAGCAGAGGGAGATTAAGGCCAAGGTATTACCCGCCCGCCCCCTCTCTCCCAAATCCCCACCCCCCACCCCCTCCATCCCGCTAACCCTTCCCCACACCGGCCCCCTCCACCTCCAGCCATGTCAGTAAGACATCGCATTGCTTTTAAGACGCCCTTTGGATTTTAGACAAAGAAGAAAGGGATTGTCTGGAAAGAACTTACATTAGAGCCAGAGGAGCGAAAAAAGTGCATTTTTTAATATATCGGTCGTCGTATGGAGGGAGAGAGAGAGAGAGAGAGAGAGAGAGAGAGAGAGAGAGAGAGAGAGAGAGAGTTTACATTAGAGCGAGAGGAAAATGTGCATTTTTTACCATCTCTGTTAGTCTTAGTGTGATGGGACCCATAGAGAAAAGTGAAGATGTTATGATAGTATTTTTGAATGTCTCAATTAGCCTTCGTAAGCAGGACCTTTAAGGGTTTTTAGAGAGAGAGAGAGAGAGAGAGAGAGAGAGAGAGAGAAGAAGGACGAAGGCAGTAAACATGCTCGTCCATAATGCTTTAAATGTGGTAGTTCCATAAATATGTACCATCATCATCATCATATAGCCCACATGTTTTGTTTAGCAAACTCTATCTCCGTTTCTGTTTTCATATATTTTATAATGATGTTAATATACAATTTATGTTAACGTTCCTTTGATGTTCTAGAAAAATGCTCTTTCATATATTAACCTTCCAGCTTAACTGAACTTCAGATTGTAATGGATAAGACATCATTTCCCCTCAGAGGTGTGAAATATGCTGCTTGGACATATCTGGCATCTTTCAGCATCTTATTGCTGAATTCTGAAACTCTGACCCAAGAGGGTAGTATTGGTGGCAAACTGAAGAGGTGCACGCGCGCGCGGCACCGCCATATGACGAACTTGGGCGTTTTCGGACCTTCTGTCGTAATGCAAAATTCGGCGGCCAAATATTGAAAACTGGCAAACCCGTCTTCCCGTGGGACCTAAGAATACCAAGACAAAAGCCAGTTACGTAGTTTTTTCTGTTCTTCCGTAGATATTTACGTTATTGACAAACTGAGAAATTTAGTTTATTTGTTACTAAAATCTTGGACAGCTACTGGATGAATATTGTTCTGATAAGCGGAAATTTCGCTTTGTTATGTCAGATATTCATCAATATTTGTCAAATATTTTTTTGACACTGGGAAACTGCATTGTTATCACAAATGAACTTGGTCATACATTAATTAGATTTATGACGGACAGAAATTTTTAATTGGTATTGCAGATGTAATCAGCCATATATTAATCAAACGTTTTTGTGATAAACCTAACTTTTTTGGTTTACCATATACTGATTAAGCACGGATCTTGAAAGCTTACGTTTACCTGTGGTGCATCACTATACTGTGACCGGAAATAATAAGTAAACAAGTAAAAATTACGCCGAAGTTTCTTCGACACGATCGAGTTTTCCGTACAGTCGCTACAGCGTATAATCAAAGCCACCGAAAATAGATCTATCTTTCGGTGGTTTCGGTATAATGCTGTATGAGCCGCGACCCATGAGGCTTTAACCACGGGCCGTTGGTGGCCTATCCTATATCGTTGCCAGAAGCACGATTAAGGCTAACTTTAACTTTAAATAAAATAAAAACTACTGAGGCTAGATGGATGCAATTTGGTATGTTTGATGATTGGAGGGTGGATGATCAACATGCCAATTTGCAGCCCTCTAGCCTTAGTAGTTTTTAAGATCTGAGGGCGGACAGAAAAAAGTGCGGACGGACAGACAAAGCCGGTACGACGGTTTTCTTTTCAGAAAACTAAAAAGCCACAATAATGTATAGGAGCGTCTGTATTTTTCCAAATACAAAAAAGGTTAAAAAAAAGGGGGGGAGATTTCGACCGTTTGCACAACGGCCCTCTTCCGCCAAGTGAAGAGGACCGTTGTGCAAACGGTCGACAAAGTTCCTTTTTTAACCATTTTTTTGTATTTGGAAAAATATGGTCATTCATATACATTATTGTAACTTTTAATTAAGCTTACGCTCCTTAAACATTGATATTTAACCGTTGTTTCGGAGGCTTTGCCAAGATTAAGTAGAGTATTTGATTAAAGTGAAATATTTATTGTTCAGAATGTCATTCTGAATGTCATTCGTTCTGGTATCCTAAACGTTGATAGGAAAACTTTTCGTAGAGAAAACTTTTAGACATTAAAGATTTACAGCGTCATTCCTCTCGGCTGATAAGATATGCAAATTAGACTTTAAGTCTCTGAGAAGAATCACTGGTAAAACTTGTGTTTTGTTCTGTGTGGGTGAGAGAAATTTTCGGTCTTTCCCTGGGCCAAAGGTATTTTTTCGCCTTGTCTCTGCTTCTATGTCTATCTGTCTGCCTTTGGGCATGAAGAAGTCTCTCTCTCTCTCTCTCTCTCTCTCTCTCTCTCTCTCTCTCTCTCTCTCTCTCTCTCTCTCATTTTCTGACTCAGATATTCTCTGCCTCTCTTTCTGACTAAATATCTCTCTGCCTCTCTTTCTCAAACTAAATCTCTCTCTCTCTCTCTCTCTCTTTTCTGGGCTAAAGGTAGTCTCTACCTCTCGTTGAGAAAACAAAATATTCTCTCTCTCTCTCTCTCTCTCTCTCTCTCTCTCTCTCTCTCTCTCTCTCTCTCTTTTCTGGGCTAAAGGTAGTCTCTACCTCTCGTTGAGAAAACAAAATATTCTCTCTCTCTCTCTCTCTCTCTCTCTCTCTTTTCTGGGCTAAAGGTAGTCTCTACCTCTCGTTGAGCAAGCAAAATATTCTCTCTCTCTCTGTATCTCTGTGTGTCTCTCTCTCTTTTCTAGGTTAAAGGTAGTCTCTACCTCTCGTGGAGGAAGCAAAATATTCTCTCTCTCTCTCTTTCCTGGGCTAAAGGTAGTCTCTACCTCTCGTTGAGAAAGTAAGATACTCTATCTCTCCATTTTTTGCCTAAAAATATTCTCTGCCTCTCTTTGAGCAAACAAAATGTTCTCTCTCTCTCTCTCTCTCTCTCTCTCTCTCTCTCTCTCTCTCTCTCTCTCTCTCTCTCTCTCTCTCTCTCTCTCTCTCTCTCTCTCAGCAAAAGAGATTTGGACTTTGCCGTCATCCTAACTGTCTAAGATCCCGAACTTTTAAATCAATTGTCGGATAATTTTCTTCCCTCGCTAATAATACCAATTAAGCACAACGAGCGAATTTTTGGCAGTCAGCTAAATTTCGCGATTGATTTATCGATGGTCTGATATTTCGCGTGGTCATCAGTCAAGAAAATTTGCTAGACGTCAGGAGAGAGAGAGAGAGAGAGAGAGAGAGAGAGAGAGAGAGAGAGAGAGAGAGAGAGAGAGAGAGAGAGAGAATTTTTTGTGGGAATGGAGAGAGTTAAACAGACAGTGAGGAAGGGAAGATTTCTCTCGTCTGAGAGAGAGAGAGAGAGAGAGAGAGAGAGAGAGAGAGAGAGAGAGAGAGAGAGAGAGAGAGAGAACATTTTGCTAGCTAATAGAGAGGCAGCGAACACCTTTAGTCCAAAAGAGAGAGAGAGAGAGAGAGAACATTTTGATTGCTCCAAGAGCGGCAGGGAACACCTTTAGTCCAAAAGTGAGAGAGAGAGAGAGAGATGATTAAGTCAGTTGTCCTCTCGGCACGGAGCCTAATTGAGACAGAGGAAAGTTTTTACCCCTGTAAAAAGATACTCCTCCGCTTTTAAAGAAAACGAAACCCAACTTCAAAAGATAACACAAACACACTTCCTAAGGCTCTTCTTCTTCTTCCAGACCCGGCCGAGGATTTTGGAATGGACGCATCTAAGATGCGGCTAGCGTCGGAAAATGTCGATTACCTCACGGGAAAGTTCGTCGTGAGAACGTTTTGCGTCGTTTCCTGTTCTTTATTAGATTTATCTTTACTCCTACTGGTCTCTCTCATCCATTTGATTACGGCTATTGTAACTCACTTGAAGAAGATGCTGTATCTCTCGTTTGCTGCGGAGAACTTTGTGGAACAGTCTCCCGGAGGATGTCGTGCCATTGGGACTTTGGAAGCTCAAGCGAAGATGCAATGCATTACTACCCTATTGCTATTCTCCTTGCATTTTAATACATTTTTATCTATTTATCAATTTATTTTTTCTTTTTGATAAGTGAGATCTCTTCTTTCTGTATTTCTTTGGAAGCTTGAATTTCCAGTCAGTGGCCCCCTTGGGCTTGTTCCATATGAATAGGGTTCATCTTCTGAATAATAATAATAATAATAATAATAATAATAATAATAATAATAATACCCTGCTTACTCTTGTTTCTTGTGTACTTCAAGAATAATGACACCCTGTCGATCTAAATTGCTGAGTTCCTTCTTATTCCAAAATACATCCAACAGTCGTCATTAGAGAGGCATTGCCCTGATTTTAATATTTTCTGTTACCCTTCCTTGTTTATGAAATACAACATTCATTTTGATCATCCGTATGAAAGCTCAAATGGTCTGTTTTCGTTGATTAGTTTCAAACGCTTTTTTTTATTGGGTGACCTATTCATTGCTTAGCCAATCGCACTCACAGGTGGGCGACTGTTAACAATCGGTCGATCCTGATGATTTCTATGTAGGAAGCAGGTCAGCTGGAAACGGTTTCAATCACTTTTGCAGCGATGTTTTTCAACAGTTGTGTGATGTATCGGTGAGTCAGTGCTTTTGTAGTCCGAACAGTCGCGCTGGGTCTTTTGTTTTGAGAGGCATTGATGTTTTTTGTGTTTTTTTTTTTTATTCAGATACTCTTTGATAAATGATCGTTATTGTCCTCTTCAAAATGAACTATAAACAGCATCTGCTTGACGATGAGTAGATCATATCTGTTGGGGGGGGTCAGAATCCTGGAGTCCTCATCAGATTTATTGAAACCTTTAATACTTTACCCACGCTAGCATGCCACCTTTGGGTAAGGGCCCGCCTTGGCACAAGGGTGGCTCAACCTAAACTAAGCCAGCAAGATGGCTTTAATCTTTCAGGACACGGGAACAATAGGGGACTTATTTTTCAGGGTTTTAGTTCCTGGTTTTTTACAGAAAATCTGTTCTTCATATTTACATTACTCTTCATATTTATACTTATCTATATATTTATCAGGGCTGGAGGACGAAGACTCCAGACTGCATTGTTATCTTGTATGAATTCTTAAAGTTTATTTGTGGAAGCCATTTTACGACTTTTGTTCGGTCCAGCAGGCAAGCCCAAGTTTTAGTTTTCTGTAAAAGAAAACTATTGAGATGGTTTATTGCCTGTCCGTCCGCCCTCAGATCTGAAAAACTACTGAGGCTAGAGGGCTGCAAATTGGTGTGTTGATCATCCACCATCCAGTCATCAAACATACCAAATTGCAACCCTCTAGACTCGGTAGTCTATATTTTACTTAAGGTTAAATTTATCCATAATCGTGCGTCTGGTAACGATATAGGCCAGGCCACCAACGGGTCGTGGTTAAAGTTTCATGGGCCGCGGCCCATACAGCATTATACCGAGACCACCGAAGTATAGATCTATTTTCGGTGGCCTTGATCATACGCTGTAGCGGCTGTACACAAAACTCGATTGCGCCGAAGAAACTTTGGCGCATTTTTTACTTGTTTTGGTCTGTTTATAGCTTCCCTGAACATCTCGCTCTTCCGTGTCACTTCTCCTTCTGAATAGATATGTCATCAATTTCTTCTTGAATGCCTCTCAAGTTATCACCTTTATTGAAAAAATTGGGTGGCATGCGCTGAAAAGACCGTCTTCCAGTATCTTTGCTCCTGGACCGTTCGTTCCAGGAAAAGAGACTCGTCATTCCTGTGAAAGTGAAGTCTTTGGCTTCTGATTTTCTGAGGGGACTTATTCAACAGCCTTAAATAAAATCTGCTAACAGGGTCTCTTATGTACTATCAGTGTTCGAGTTTAAGCTCTTCAAAGACTCTTTGTTATGTATATCAGCAACAGCGCATCCTGTTTTAATTCTGGGGTTCCAGGAAGCTTCCAGGTAGGACGATAAAAAAAGACATTTTTCAATGGGATCATCGGGGCGTTTTTCACAGCATTATTTTTAAAAGACTCGGGGGGAAGACACTAAACGTCCACTGTGTCTTTTGCTACGCCATTTCATAAAAGTCATTCAGTGAATAACCCAATCAATCAGTCAACCAATCAGCTATTGGGTCCTCAGGAGTCGACACTGGCAATGAAACCATATATTAAATATGCTGTTATTGAACATGCGACAAAATTATTTAGTTCCTCAGAAAAGGGATAATTAATTATTCGTATCTGGAAAATAATCGGTTTAAGTCTGGGTAATATAACTCTATGTAACGAAGAGACTGAGATAAGCTCAGTCGTTACAAGGAACATTAAAGGTTTTCCTTCAGAATTCATGACAAACTCGACTCCTAACCAGAGGCTGGTCAAATGGTTTTCAGAAAACACAGTTATTGTTCACAGCTTTTGTAGTCTGTCATTATTTTCTTTTGCATTCCAATGTTATCCTTTGTAGTTCTTGCATTCCGTCGTTATTTTCAGTTGCTTTTGCATACCAACGTTATTGTTGTAGTTTTTGAATTCCATAGCCTTTGTATTCCAACGTTATTCTCTGTACCTTTTGCATTCCATCGTTATTCTCTGTACCTTATGCATTCCATCGTTATTCTCTGTACCTTATGCATTCCATCGTTATTCTCTGTACCTTATGCATTCCATCGTTATTCTCTGTACCTTATGCATTCCATCGTTATTCTCTGTACCTTATGCATTCCATCGTTATTCTCTACCTTATGCAGCCTTTGCATTCTGTACCTTATGCATTCCATCATCGCATTTGTTTTCATTTATAGCCTTTGCATTCCATCGTTGTTTTCTTTAGCCTTTGCATTCCAACGTTATTCTCTGTGCCTTATGCATTCCATCGTTATCCTCCATAGCCTTTGCAACCCATCGTTATTCACCATAGCCTTTGCATTCCATCGTCATTCATCATAACTTTTGCATTCCATCGTTATTCACCATAACTTTTGCATTCTATCGTTATTCTCCATAGCCTTTGCATTCCAACGTTATCCTCCATAGACTTTGCATTCCGTCGCTATTCTCCATTAAATCCCCAAAAGCGGTCGAGTTCATTCCCGTGATTTGCGCATCCAAAAGAACAAAGACGTAACATTGGTCAAGTTTGCTTTGTACCTCGTCGTGTCCCGCAGCGGGCCGCAGTATAACTAACAATGGCGGCCCTTTGTTGTTTCATTTCATTTGTTGTTTCGATGTCATTTTCTTCGATTTGTTTTTCGCGTTTTTGAAATATGGGAATTTTTGTTTTTTTTTTCTTTTTAAGCCTTGTCTTGTTTGCTGATGACCTTTTGGCTTGCTCTAAAGAAAATGATCGTATTTGGTATAATAATAATAATAATAATAATAATAATAATAATAATAATAATAATAATAATAATAATTATTATTATTATTATTATTATTATTATTATTATTATTATTATTATTATTATTAATAAATCATCAGTTTTTTTCAGGTTTTTCATTTTTACTCGCAAACTTATGACAAAAGATGGAGTTTTAAGTCAGTGGCCCCTGTAGCTTTGTTCCGTATAAATAGGGGTTATCTTCTGAATAATAATAATAATAATAATAATAATAATAATAATAATAATAATAATAATAATATGATTTAGCTCATCTCCTATTAGTTATATTATAATAATAGTAGCATTTAAGGATCCTATTGGCTTGCTCTAAAAGCGATCGTGTTTAATAATAATAATAATAATAATAATAATAATAATAATAATAATAATAATAATAATAATAATAATAATAATAATAATAATTTGTATTCAGCTTTCATGCATTATTTTTTTATATCTTCTCACAGCATTTATTGATATTTCCGTTTTTGTTT